>NC_068276.1:47492836-47792836 GCF_025860055.1 Xyrauchen texanus
GTTATATAGCCTGTGAAAACCACTGAAATGTCCACATTTATTTTGAGACAAAATACTTATTTGTTATTTTAGGTTTTGTTGAATGTAATTTAATTTAAAAAAAATTCTAATAAAAATGCATAGAAAAATTAAATAGTAAATATTATTTATATATTAAATATTCCAAATATTACTATATTGTAAAATATTGTACAAAATAATATTCCAACATTCCATATAAATGAATTTAGGTGTGTCAGAATGGGGGCGATGTTTACTCACGCCCCTCGTGAGCTTGTCCCGTTGCCTTTGGCTGAAGGCGCAGCTGAGGTCTGTGGAACGCTGGCAACTAGGAACTGCGGGTTTTGAACGGCTCTCAAATTAAGTTACTTCATGGGGCCGTTATGCAGAATTAACTTTCATGACGTGCAGAAGTGGAGACAGTGTTTGGGGTGCGCTGGATGCTTACATTTTATTCAAAATATCTGTCAAGACATTGTTTCAAGCGGTGATCACTGAAGACTTGCGTTATGAGGACACCTAACATTTGGAGCGGGCACACATAGCTCGAGAAAGCGAAGGAGAAGACATGCATTTCTGGGCAGCCTAATAACATTGACAGTTTTCTAAATGCGTCCAATTTTCGAGCAGCCAGGAACAATGAGCAGTGGTTCTAACAACTTTCTGCTCGTTCCTATACCGGAGTACCCTGTATTAGACTGCGTTCCCAACAAAAACGTTAAAATAGTCGTTCTTGGGGCAAGCAACGTCGGAAAAACAGGTAAAAGTATAAAATGCGGCTTCCTTTAATAGGCCAATACAAAATCATGCTTATTACATTTTATATATGATTGTAACTCATTCTAACAGGACATGTTGGTGTTATGTTTATGAATTAATTCTGTATTAAGAATATACAACCTAACATGTTGCCTATGAGAGAGAGAGAGAGAGAGAGAGAGAGAGAGAGGAGAGAGAGAGAGCGAGCAATTGCACTGTAGTATGTTGATACTATGGTTTACATTTTCAGCTCTGATTGTAAGATTCCTTACCAAGAGATTCATAGGAGACTATGAAGCCAACACAGGTAAGCCATTTTATAAAACAGTGATATACTGTATACTGTACACTTTGCATACTTTCTGAAGATGGCTTGTTCAACATGTAAACTTAATTTACAGGAGCCTTATACTCAAGGAAGATTCATTTGGATGGGGAGCAAGTTTCTTTACAAGTGCAGGACACCCCATGTGTCTCAATACAGGTACCTCCAAATCACATTACCAACACTAACTTCGTCTTTCAGCTAAACTTCGATCACAAGGAGTGTGTCTATGGTGCTTTATCAGTCATTTAGATCATTCAGTCATTGCCTGTGGGATCCCTGCATGCTTTTGGTGAACTGTGGGGAATATTAGTTCAAACGTTTGGCCTGTAAACAAAGTATGCAGGGCATGAAATAAAGAGGGTGTGTTCAGCAGTAAGCTCATTAGTCTGACTCATGCATACTCAAGAAGAGGTTCAACAGTTGAAAAGCTCTTGTCAGCTGAATGAATCTGATCCTGGCTGAAGCTCAGCAGTAAGTAAGGTACAATGGGGCTAAAAGCACCCCTTAAGAAAAATCTGTGGGGAAGGCAAAAATCTGGGGGAGGCAAATTTATGTAATATTATTATAATAGCTGCTCTGATGATTAGAATTGCCCTTCTGGGTCCATTATTGCTTAAAATAATTATTATAATAGTAATTGTTCAAATAAAATATTATTTAATTGTTTATATAAATAATGAAATGAATATTTTTTTGAATACTAACTAACTAATTCTCTCATTTCTTTTTATATATAAAAAGGATCAGTTTTATTTTCAAATATCAGGTAACATTGTTTACTAGTAATTTTTTCCAACTAATCTTTAATACTGACTATTTGATCTTTTCAGGATGATGCAGAGGGTCTTTATTGTCAAGAGCAGATCAACCGCTCCATTTACTGGGCAGATGGGTATGTGCTTGTCTTTTCCATCACTGACCTCAAAAGCTACCACACCATCCAGCCACTCTACCAACATGTTCGTCGAATCCACCCCAGTGGCAACATCCCTGTCATCATTGTGGGCAACAAAAGCGACTTGCTGCGTGCCCGGCAGGTCCCGGATAACGAGGGTAAGGCGCTTGCTGATGAATTGGGAGGGCTATACTTTGTGGCTTCGGCCAGGGAGAACTATGAGAGTGTCCAGGCTGCTTTTCTGCATCTATGTCAGGAGGTGAGCCAAACACTGGGAGGAGGAAATGGGGAGAAGAGGAAAGGAGGACTACACCTTGCCAGACCAAAGAGCCCGAACATGCAAGAGTTGAAGAGAAGGTTCCGGCAAGTTCTGTCATCCAAAGTGAAATCAGCTACTGCATTATGATGATGATTATGATAAATGTGACTGCAGAGAATTCACAAAGTTTTCAGAATAACAACTTGCTGTTGCAAAAGTGTTTAATATTGTGAAACACAAGGAATAACAGTAAAACTCACCAGATGTTTTTCCAAGTATTCATACAAGTTGCATGGTGAGATTCACTCTCTCTGGGAGACTGTGGCACATGGGACTCCTAGTTATAAAATCATTAAAGGACTGGTTTTGATGATCTGTTTCAGCTGCTATTATTCGTGCATTTTCCCCCTTGTTTTCCAGGGATATTATTCATTTCTTTAGTAACATGATTATATGTTGACTGCTAATCTTTTAGTGAGAATTTAAAAATGAGATTGGTACTACTACATATTTTGTCTTAGCCCACTACTGTATATCAGTTTAACGTAAAGCAAGAATGAACAGCATTTTTCATTGAATAAGGCTGTTTATTACATTGAAAACAGCAAAATAAAACAAACCATTTAGTTGTAGGGCCATTTATTTGACAAAAATCAACAGCAGTCATTCCTACAAGGTTCTCATGATGCTTGAACAGTTTGCTAAATGTTATTTCAGGATAGTCCCAAAACTTCAACTGACAGTGGGAGACATTATCCAGCTATGTTTTTTATAATCATATCAGAGGAAGAGGTTGTCAAATGGTGGTTCCCATGACCTTTGACCTACTTACACTGTGTCAAGGCTTTAAGCGTGCTGTGTTGTTTTTGTAGAGTGTTTCCTTTGCTTGTTCTTTCCAGATGTCCCACTCAGCCATTCAAATGGACACTTATTTATCCCTCAGGACAGATGAAGTTGCATTCCTTTGCAGCAGGTTGTGGAGTCCTGGACTGAACTATTGGTTATCCACTAAGTGACCTTTCACCATTTATGAATACTTTTCTTCCCGTCACCTAATGGCCTAATGAAAGAATAGCAGTATCAGAATGGGATCAGCCTTTTCCACTCACCCACAGTGAGATACTTTGACAAAGTAAACGGCAGATTTGTGGTAAGATGAATATGTTGTGTTGATTTAACTTCTTTCACAATAAGCATGGCTTGGTCTGTTTTCTCTCTTGCTCTCCTTCTCGTAATTTTACATAAACCCACAACTTATAATATGTCTTGTGTCAACATCCCACTGACAACTGACCCCCATTATTTTAACTGAAATTTCCTCATATAATTTTCAAATATTTGAAACTAGAGAACGGCTCAGTTCTCAGAACATGTTGGCCTAATGCCAGTGTTAGAACTTCATAAAACCATTACCAAAACCAGCTTGTGATAAGCATTAGTTCAAATGTAAGCCAGCTGTGGGTGTCTCTGAGGCTTAACTGTTCCACGTTAATAGTAGTTTCACTTAATCCTTTGCAGAAAACATATCATTGTAAAAGAACAGTTCTTAAAAATCACTCGTATTTACACTATACTTAAAAAAAAAAAAGTATTAAAAAAAATAGTAAATTGGATCTTAGGCTCACTTGGCTTGAATTTGATGGAAGAACACAGACTCATATATGTGGACATACACTGTTACAAGAGAATGTGCAAATACACACATTGAAATAATAGATGTATGCTATTCCTCTAAAAATATTTTCTCATCAGATATAAGCATTTAAGCACTATGACAGCATAAGTGCAGGGCCATTCCAAGTCTGGGCAGGGCCCTGGTCAAATTAGAATGCAGATCCCCCTCTGTATCACTGTTTACACCTCTCTAACGACTGCCCTACGTAAGTGCTGCACTTTCATGTAGGATTTGGGGGAAATACTTTGCATTGTAACACTATAATTTATTTTAATAGATGTAGAGAAAATGAAAATGCATAAGTACTTGCTATCTGGTCTGACCTTAACATTTGGGTACAGTTCAAAAATTCGGAGTGATCTGATGCTTTTGTCGATTAGATCACAAGCCCGAATCAGTGGCTTCTCCCCTCTAGTTTGTACAGAACAGATTTAATAAACCATCTTCTGGCATTATGATTATGAATGGCTTCCTGTGCTCTGTTGTGTTCTGATAAAATGAGAAAGACTGCAGGACTTCTTATTTCATAAGGAGTATGAGTTAGTGTTTGTGCTGATTCGTTTATTTGGGAGTGCTGGTCAAGGAAGTTTGAATTCTCAGCAGAGTGTTATTAGATGAGAAACAGCTGTGATGTGAATCAGTAATGAGATACTTTTTTTCTACTTCTGTGTTCATTATGTTATCACCGCCACAGGAAGCATGACCAACACAAATCCCAAAGGATTACTGGGGGTGGAGGAAGGAGTGAGAAAGACTGAAAGGGAGAGGAAGGGAAGGAAGTCAGGCAAAACATTAGAAGGAGAGAGAAAGTTGAGAGAAAATCTGGCTGAAAATATTTGATAGTGTCATCCAGCCTATTGCGCTGTATTGTAGTGAAGTATTGGGTCCACTCAGTCATCACAGCTATTCACGCTGGGACAAACAATCAAAAAATCTTTACATGCAGAATTCTGCAGATACATCTTACACAGAAATACACCAACAAATGCATGTAGAGCAGAATTAGGCAGATACCCATTGATAATTAGCATTCAAAAGCGAGCACTTACATTTTTTATTCACCTTAAATCCAGCCCCCGAGACACCCTTCAATCCAAAGCCCTCCAAATCCAAGAGCTGAGCCCAGAAAAGAGTCCCCTACATCAGTTGGTGCTGAGACTAATCGTCCCCCCTCAAACACACTTTGACCAGTCTCACATCAACACTGTTTTCCAAATACCAATCAGAGTAAAGCAAATTATAACCCAATGCAAAGAAACCTATTTGGAACACTGGAAAGAAGAAACTAAAAGCCAAAGTGGATTATAATGTTATCTGGCACTAAACAGAGAGTATGAGTTGGCAAAATATCTCTGTACTGTCAGAGATGGAAAACAGAGACAGACCCTAACCAAGTACAGGCTCAGTGACCACACATTGGCAATTGAAACAGGAAGATACAAAAAAATCATGGCAACCAAAAGAAAACAGAATATGTGGTCACTGTTGGACAGGTGAGGTTGAGACAGAAATGAACTTCCTCCTAAAATGTGAAACATTCAGAGAAATAAGGAATGTTTACCTAAACAAGTTTAACTCTGAAACTTCAGACTTTAAAGACCTAAATGACCTCTCAAAATTACAAATACTCGTAGGAGAAGGAGACAGGGCACATCTTGCTGCCCAATATCAACATGCCACAACCTGAGGGACAGTGAAAGATTTGGACACACACACACACACACACACACACACACACACACACACACACACACACACACACACACACACACACACACACACACAATGTGATATGGTCAAATTAATAATAATAATAATTTATATATTGCTGTTATTTATATATTACTAATAATTATATTATACTGTCCAAGTTATTGGACAAAATGTATTTTGCTTTTATTTTATTTATTCTATGTGATGCTTTGGCAACATTGTTTTTGAAACTTTCATGCCAATAAAGCCCATTGAATTGAAAGTTCTAAAATATACTTAAAGGGATAGTTCACCCAAAAATGAAAATTCTCTATACAGTATATTCAGAAGCGATATGATAGGTGTGGTTGAGAAACAGATCAATATTCTCTCTCACTGTCACTTCCACATTCTTCTTTTGTTTATGGCAATTTGTGTGCATATTGTCACCTACTTGTCAGGGCTGGTCAAAGGTGAATTCATTGTTCATTGCTCATTGTTTGATCAATGATATTTGGTTTAATTGCAGTTTGATTAACTACTTTGCAAGATTAACCATTGTTAGATTCGGAGTGCTTCATTGATACATTGATGTGTAGTTTACCACAATTCAGTCTAGGATCATTCTCTCTAAACTTACTATGTTCACCATTTATCTGTTTCTGTTCTTTTTTGTTTAATGTACAGGTTTTTCCTTAATGGTGTAAATTCTCCAGCTCCTTCAGGGACGAAGGAGGTGAACATCTCTTTCACATTCTACACTCCACCATCATTAAAAATAAATTATGTTTAACAAAGGCCCCTGTCAAATAGAAGACATTTTCAAATAGAATAGAATATTATGGTATTAGCAGCTATCCTGTGTCTCACACACACACACACACACACACACACACACACACACACACACACACACACACACACACACACACACACACACACACACACATGTTGTGTTTCCATGTTTTATGGGGACTTTCCATAGACATAATGGTTTTTATACTGTACAAACTTTATATTCTATCCCCTAAACCCAACCCTACCCCTAAACCTAACCCTCACAGAAAACTTTCTGCATTTTTACATTTTCAAAAAACACTATTTAGTATGATTTATAAGCTGTTTTCCTCATGGGGACCGACAAAATGTCCCCACAAGGTCAAAAATTTCAGGTTTTACTATCCTTATGGGGACATTTGGTCCCCACAAAGTGATAAATACACGCTCACACACACACACACACACACACACACACACACACACACACACACACACACACACACACACAACACACAAGTGTAGATCTGTATCACCAAGCACTGTTTTAAAATGAGCTGCTAGTTTCTACAACAGAAATAAATAGCTTTAAGTCTCTGAACTCCATCTGCCTGCCTATATAAGCCCCAGCATGATTATTCTACCAACTACATTCTAGTCTGAACTGATTTAGAGAGTTTCCATTCCTTATTATTTCAGTACTTAGAATTAATATGTTGGATTTGTTTGTTATTCTGGATGGCATTTGGGACCAGAAATAGCCAAAAAGATTCAAATAACTTGAGTGCAGACTACTTTAGTATTTAGAACAGTATTTTAGTACTTTAGTATTTTCAACACCATCATCCCAGCAGTCCTCCGGACTAAATAACACAGACTCTCTGTTCCCACGTCTATCTGTCAGTGGATCACCAGCTTTCTGATGGACAGGCAGCAGCTTGTGAGACAGGGGAAATTCACTTCCAGCACATGTATGATCAGCACTAGTGCCCCCCAGGGATGTGTGCTCTCCCTTCTACTCTTCTCCGTGTATACCAATGACTGCACCACCAATGACCCTTCTGTCAAGCTCCTGAAGGTTGCAGATGACACTACTGTCATCGGCCTCATCCAAGATGACGATGAGTCATATACAGAAAGGATGTTGAACGGCTGGCTCACTGGTGCAGTCAAAACAACCTTGACCTGAACACACTCAAAACAGTAGAGAATATAGTGGACTTTAGGAGGAACACCCCAACATTGACCCAGCTCACCATTCTAAACAGCACTGTGGCAGCAGTGGAGTCATTCAGGATCCTGGGCACTACCATCTCACAGGACCTGAAGTGGGACACCCACATTGACTCCATTGTGAATAAGGCCCAGCAGAGGTTATACTTCCTTCGCCAGCTGAGGAAGTTCAACCTACCACAAGCACTGTTGAAAAACTACTCAGCAGTCATTGAGTCTGTCCTCTGCACTTCTATAACTGTCTGGTGTTGTTCAGCTATGAAATCAGACATCAGAAGACTATAAAGGACAGTTCGGACTGCTGAGAGGATTATTGGTTGCCCCCTGCCCTCCTTTCAAGAATTGTACACTTCCAGAGTGAGGAAAAGGGTTGGAAAATTCACTCTGGATCCCACTCACCCAGCCCACTACCTTTTTTAACTGTTGCCTTCTGGACGGCACTACAGAGCACTGAGCACCAGAACCATCAGCCACAAGAACAGTCTTTTACCACAGGCTTTCCATCTAATGAACAGTTGAAACTACCCCAATGAGCAACAATTATGTGCAATACACAGCTTAGTCTATTTATATTCATCCAACATACCATACCTCTTCTGACATACATTCCCTTGCATCTGTATATAACAGATTTGTATATATAAAAATAATATTCATTAACAAATTAATATTTTCTATTCACCTTTTATTTGTGTTCTATTTTGTTATTATTATTTTATCTTGTTGCTGTTTGTGCACTGGAAGCTTCTGTCACCAAGACAAATAATTTGTATGTGTAAGCATACTTGGCTGTAAAGCTAATTCTGATTCTAGATCTGAGTATCACCTTCATATCTGCAATGTCTCCAGTCTGTCAAATGAGGTCATTCTTTCCACAAAACAGATACTTTAATCACTGTAATTAATTGTCTTTTTAATGATCTTTTATCTCATGTCTCATTTCTTGTACATTACTTGAGTGTATAAATTGTCACTTCATTCCTGTTTTACATGATGTTTTGAAAGTGTTCTTGCAGCATAATGGAGAAGTTTTGTTTTTTGAAAATTAAAGTATTGTCAATGCTTGTATGTATTGCCCAGATAACTTTTCTCTGAGTTGAGATTATGATTCTAGATTTTGGTATGTATATTTAGTCTGTGTAATTAAATTCAAGACATAGGCTACTAAGCTTTCTGAATGACTGATCTTAGATTAAGGTAAGAAAGCAGTCTTTCATTATTCCACAGCATTAATTTTGGGCAATGGGAAAGATACATCAGTCTGTTCATATCCACCCTCTGTGTTTTCTCTGGAAGGTCAAATTTTACAGAGAAATGACATGGTAAACCATTGAAAACAAAATCTACCATACCTGAGGCTTAATTGTGAGAATGGAAGAGCACATGGCTCTTTGAAAGTTTCTGAGATTTACTGACTTTACTAAGACGACCAGATTTCTAAAATGTGAAAATTGGGGAAATTTCTAATTCAGCGATAAATATATAATTGCAATTTCCATTACAATTATGTATGAATTAAAATAAAAGGGGTATGTGACAGGGCGGAGGGCGGGGCCGGATCGTGATTATACACATCCGGTCCCTTATCAGGCTAATTAAGCATCCGAGAGGGATAAAGGCTGATTGCGGACGGTGGTGCGTCGAGAGTGAGATAGTTTAAGGACATGTCCATCATGTGTGTGTTTGTCTTTTGTTTAAGTTAATCATTAAAATATTGTTTATATTGCCAGGCCGGTTCTCGCCTCCTCCTTCCATTGAACTGCTTTACACTGGTGCCGAAACTCGGGAAGGAGGAGGGATATGCCGTAGTAGAGTTCTCGCCACTGGTTCAGGACATCTTTGAAAGTGGAGCAGACTGGTCCGTCTATAAGCTTTCATTGGTGCCAAATCATCAGGAACACTTTGGGCCATCCAGAAGCAACTGTACTGCTGAGGTGAGGTTCAGAAAGCATCCCTTTTTGCTTGGGTGCAGCCCACTAGGCTTGTTTACTAGCCGGTGGCTCGGACACAATTCTACGCAAAGAAACAGGGTTAGAGATGGTAACACTCTGTTCGGCTAGACACTGTTACGAAGTAGAGCACGAGCGAACCCTCTAAGATACAGAACAATCGCACCTTGACAGGATGTGTCTGTAACCAAGAAATTGCCTTTTGACAAATTCAGCAGATTCAGGTGAGAGCATAAATAGCATCACCAAAGAGGCCCTAATGCCTGACACACTGGGGCACCAAGCAGGACATATTTTCCTTGTCACTCAGATATGAAAAGTTCAGCCATACGTGCATTCAGCGGACCCCAGGACACCCATAGATCTGCCAATTGCCTGGACAGTGGTCTTGGTAGCCAGGAGGACAAATCCATGGTGTGATGCAGCTCTTGGTGGGACTCTCATCTTTTGAATAACTTTCATCCAAGTTATTCAAAAGATCTGCCTGGTAGGCTTGCGATACCACCATGATGTGTTGAGCAACACCAGCTTGACCCTCTGAAGTGTAGGCATTACCCAACAAAGTGGATGCGAGTCTACATGGCTTGGATTTAAACCGACTTAGATTTCCACTGCAGTATGAAAGAGGAGGGGCATACATGTGTCTCTTCAATTGGGGTGAGATGTGAATATCCTTTAAACTCACCGCTCCAAGAATGTGAAAGACGCCGCCACTGCGACACAGGTTCTCGTCATGCAGCTTCGAAAAGAACCATTAATCCAGTCAAGAACACCCGGGCGCAACAGGGGTGGCCATTCTAGCTGAAGCTTCTCAACTGCCCTGCTGAGAATATTGTTCAAATCAACTTCAGAAGCAGATAGAGCTCTGTTTCTTTCCTGTTCAAGGGGAAATACAGACACTATGTCTCAGCTTCCAGCAATATAGCACCACCCTCTTAGACACATTAGACATTCCATCCCTCAGGATGAATTAATGAAAGTTACATTTATATAGCACTTTTTCCTGACACTACACTCAAAGCATTTTACACAGTTAACAGGGGACTCTCTTCAACCACCACAAGTGTGCAGCATCATCCTAGATGATTCAACAGCAGCCATAGTGCACAGTATGCTCACCACACATCACACAACAGCTATTGGTGGAGAGGAAAGAAAGTAGGCCAATTAATGGATGGGGATTATTAGGAGGCCATGATTGAGAAGGGGGGAATTTGGACAGGACACCAGGGTTACACCCCTACTCTTTACAAGAAATGCCCTGGGATTTTTAATGACTACAGAAACTCAGGACCTCAGTTTAAAGAACAGGACAGTGTTAGCAAAACAAAGCATAACGCAGCAGTACAATGGCGAGGAGAACAGAGGCCGTTTTTTGAATGGGTGTCTATGAAGGAGATGATTGAGTTTGCTGAATAAACTACTTTTGTGAGGAAAAATCTCATCACTTAATGAATGACCACCTGTCTGCTAATCTTCAACATGTTTTATACTAAGCAATCCTTTTGGAGTATGTGTGGAGTTTCCTAAGACAAAATTACTTTTTTCAGTTTTTTCAGTAAGTTTCAGTTTACGGTGTCAGATGAAGAAATTATACTATTTATCATTGTGTTTTCCCTCAAAAGTTTCCCGCTGTAAGCTTGTATCTGATGGCTTGTGTTGTTTTGTTGGACATTTTTTAAATAAAGTAATAAACACATGGAGCAAACAAGTGTTAACAGACTTTATTCTTTTAACATGTCACTAGTCCTACAAAACCTCTCTGGTCTGATTATGTGCTGGGACAATCAATTGCGCAACAGGAAGTTCACAGCACATCTCAAATCTCATAATAGGTGCGTTCCATGTCCTGCTGTCATTTCGAGTTCATTCTTCCAAGGTAGCTCAGCAAGACTGGTCTTCATAAGAACGCAAGTCTGTTCTCTGCATTCTTAGAATTGAGAAACACCCATTAAGTAAATATATATACCCAGAAACAATTTGAAAACAAGCTTTATTTGAAGTTCAAGATCAAATACAGTATATCATACATCTCTAGCAAATAATTAAATTTTGCTTTGGATCAAAGCTTTTGTAACTAAAAATAAATGCACACAAAACAAGCAAGCAATCAGACATGCAAAGCAAATTGTCAACTGTCCAATTAAAGCAGACAACAGGGTGAGAAGCGAAACATTAATTTACTGGATCTGTTACCGGCAACAGACATTAGACAAGTTACTGTTGAATTACTGGATGAAAATAGTGTCAGTCATTTCTGTAATTTTGCAGAAAGTATTTATATAAAGGCATTTTATGGGAAAATATTTCATAAACCACTTGTTGGTGTTTCACTGAATTACATCTTCTTTTGCTCTCCATATCTTAAAACAAGATGCACAGTAAAACAAAATCTGTAATTTTAATGGTAAAAGACTGTCAAATGCTACAGTAAAAAAGCATAAATTGGTTAATGAGGAGTTACTGTAAAATATATGTTAAAACATTTTAAAATATTTAAAAAGTTTTACAGTAAAATGTTGTAAAAATATAATTTTTTAGATGTAAAAAGTATGATTTTCATGTATAATTAACAGTTAAAATGTATATTGTTTAAAAAGAGAGTATATGTACTTTTTACTGTAAATTATTGTTAAAATTACGGTAAAAAACAAGAATCGGGCATTCCCAGAATTCCCTGCGTGACCCATTACATTTCATTATATTTTATGGGAATAGTTATGTTTTATTTTTAATATAACTTATGCACTTTGGGGTGTTCTGTGTTATAGTTTATGTATTTTAGTTAATGAATAATGGATATTAGAATAATTTTAATTTCACATGTGTTACACTGATGGTGTTATGTGTTTGTGTGACACCGAGCACTGTCTCTACATGTTTACTGGTCATTGTTCCTGAAAGGGACACTTTTGATGAACTTCATGTCATCATGTGCCCTTCTGTAATTACTACAGTGATTAACAACATTATAAAGTGAAAAGCAGAATTTTACAGTTTTAAACTGTATAATTTACAGGTTGTTCTGTAAAGTTGTTTACATTTTTACTGTATTTTTTACCTAATTATTCTGGCAACCATAGCTGCCAGTTTTTGTTTGTTTGATTGTTTGTTTGTAAAAACAATGGAATTTGTTTTACAGTGTGGTATTACAGTTTTTCTTATGTTTATGCTATAGTGTAGTTTTATGGGGTCTGTTCTGCAAATCGCTCCAGTCTAGTTTGGGGTCTGTTCTATGTAATTTCTGAAAATTGCAAGAGGGCAATTATGGGCAGAGACAGTATTGGGTCCTATGCATTATGTTACAGTAGTATTGAAGTATATATTTTTATGTCTGCGTTGTAATTGGTACACAATAGTTTCTGCTTTGTAATTTGGTATGTTTCCAGGTATACAATAGTTTCATTTTGCAATTTTATAATTACATTGGTAGCCATTTTGACAATTGTGACGTATGTTTTGAGGGTCATTTTAACAACGCAAACACCAACGCTAACCAGATGTTGATTTCAGCTGTTTATTTCTTTTCACATAATTACATAATTTCAGTGCAAATCAATGTTTCATGTCCATTTCTTTCTTTATTTAGCAAGTAGTCTTGAAATAGGCTGAATATTGAGGAGTCAGCCGGTTGGTATCGCAATATAATCCCCTTCAGGGTGATACAAGACCCCTCTGCTTAGTCTTGGGGTCCTGATCACCCTGTGGGGTTTATTGTGGGATAACAACCAGCTGACTGTACATTAACCCATACATACTCATGTCTCAAGTTTGAGTCCCGCTATCACACGCTGCAAGTCAAATCTGTCTAGCCCTTTTACCGCATCCATCTTATGCATTATATGAACAAACTCATGTATAGCCAGGATTGAGTATTTCAAATACAATATATAAGTAACTGTATTCCACTACAGTTACAATTTAAATTCATTGGTATTTAGAACACAGTTACATTTACATTACAATTAATCTCTTCAGTTACAGCATGTATTCTGTAATCTGTAGTGGAATACTTTTCAAAAGTAACCCTCGCAACCATGTGTATAGCTATATATTCTTTATATAATTATAGAATAAATAATATATATTTTAGTGAAGACTAAAATAGTAACAACTTTTAGTAACAAATGGAACATTTTGAAGTTTTCATACGAGTATGCATAACACTGAAATATGTACATCTGGAAACTGGATTTATATAATCTTCATTCACTGAGGTCAGCAGTGGCATCATACACAGCAGAAGAGACTTGAAGAGGATTATAAATGTAACTCAATGCTGGCTGGAGCACTTCAAGGGCTAATAAGAAACCAATGTCTCTGGATAGGTAGTGATATTACTAGCTATATTTGGATTTATTTAATAAAATGTTTGCACGTTACCAGAAATCAGTGCTCTTGGATACTGAATTTTGCACACTATTATAGTGTTTCCAAGAAGAGGAGACTGAGCCACTGTTCTTACTGTCATAGGTGAAAAAACAAGTTATGACAATAAGGAATCAGAGAGTGCTTTGCCAATTAGAGTCGGTAAGTCAAATCCAGTTGTAAGGTACCATCAATTAAGTAATTCATTTCTACTCTAGTGTAGTATTTAAAACATGCATAAGTGACTCCAGTCAGGCTTCTTAAGCAACCAGTTGGCCCGGTTGCTATGGTGGGAAGAGTCACATTGGGTTAACCTCCTCGTGGTCGCTATAATGTGGTTCTCGCTCTCGGTGGGGCACATGGTGAGTTGTGCGTGGATGGCAAGGAGAATAACGTGAAGCCTCCACACACGCTAGGTCTCCGTGGTAATACGCTAAAAAAGCCATGTGATAAGATACACGGATTGACTGTCTCAGACACGGAGGCAACTGAGATTCATCCTCTGCCACCCGGATTGAGGCGAGTCACTATGCTGCCATGAAGACCTAGAGCGCATTGGGAATTGGGCATACCAAATTGGGGAGAAAAGGGAAAAAATAAAAACATGCAAAAACAAACAAAAAAACTATACATTTTTTAAACATTGACATTGACAACTCATAGTTCATAATATTTTAAGTCATTATTTTGTTTTTAAAAAGTGGTGTAATTCCAAAAAAGCCCAGATAAATTTATGTAATTGTATTGATTCATATGCTCAAGTAATAGCATTTGTCTGGAGATTGTAATTCATGCAAATATCACAGTTGAGGTGGTTTGGGCATCTGGTAAGGATGCCCCCTGGCCGCCTCCCTAGGGAGGTGTTTCAGGCACGTCCAGCTGGGAGGAGGCCTCGGGGAAGACCCAGGATTAGGTGGACAGATTACATCTCCACACTGGCCTGGGAACGCCTCGGGGTCCCCCAGTCAGAGCTGGTTAATGTGGCTCGGGATAGGGAAGTTTGGGGCCCCCTGCTGGAGCAGCTGCCCCCGCGACCCGACTTCGGATAAGCGGTTGAAGATGGATGGATGGATGGATCATAGTGTTAGTTTTAAATGATCAATTACTGAAAATGTTAAATCCAAGTTGTTTATTTAGCCAAATATGGTGGAGGTCCACAGGCAAAAGTCATTCTGCAAAATGATCTACCACATGCACACAGTAAATGCAGTCTGTTGTTGGGTTAAACATGATTAAAGAAATATATATTATTTTATTTTTAAAATGCTAAGGTGGCCATTCCAAGCATTACAGAATTAGGGTGTACACTTAACAGAATTTAAGCAATCCTCTCACTCTCAATCCTACATAACATCAGTGACCTGCAGATTTTCAGATTTAATCAAATGCCCTTCTATATTTGTTTCTCTTTCCTATTCTGAAAAGATTGGACTATATACTATACCATTCTAAATATCAGCTAGCAAATTATTGGCAAACAGGTTTGTCAATCAATTAATCGGCCCTGTTACAATACTTACCCTATTAATAGTTCACCAAAAAATAGAAATTCTCATCATTTACTGACCCTCATGCTATTCAAAACCTGTATCACTTTTAGTTCATGGAACACAAAAGGAGAAGATAGACAGAATGATAGACTGTAGACAGAATGTAGATTCACTACATCTTTTTTTCTTCTTCAAAAAACTATCCCTTTAACATATATGGTCCTTTTTTTTTCTCAGTTAACTCTATCTGGTTGACATAAAAGCCACTCTCATGTGACAGTGAGGGAGCTCCAGCATGTGCCAATCCACAAACTGTGTGGCTTAGCTGTTACCTTGCAATGCAATGGCCATCGTGTGCCTTTTACAGCTTACTTCCTTCATGGACCACCAGGACTCCCTGACCAAAGCTCTTATTTCTCTTGTCATCATATGCACACCTATTTGTATTTCTGGCAACTGTGGGCTACTGAAAGTCTTCTGTGTCTCTGCCTGCTCCCTGGCTCCAATTCTGCCACCTTGAGGTTTGGGGTTGTGGGGCCTTGGTCATGTTACCCTCTTTTTACTAAAGCTGAGCGCAGTGTGGCTGCACGATTAGCTGTGGAGCACATCAACAAGGATCTTCCTCCCACAGGGCATCACATTAGATTATGTCATCCTGGAGGAAGAATGTGAGACATCACAGTCCTTTGCACATTTTCTTGGTTACTATACACAGGCGTCTGGGTTTATTGGCCCAATTAACCCAGGCTACTGTGAAACTGCCTCTCTCCTTGGAAAGAGTTGGAATAAAGCAGAGTTTTCCTGGTCCTGCATTGGATGACATCCGTAGATACACTACTTTCGACCACACCATGCCCCTCCCGACCCTTGTGCTGCTGAGCTTCATGTGACACTTTCGCTGGGCACATGTGGGCATCATTTCATCAGCTGAGGATGTCTGGGAAGAGATGGGCATCAAGCTGGCCAATGCCCTGCAGAGTCATGGAATGCCAGTTTGCATAGAGGTATCGATTAGTAATGAACACACCAGTGTGTGGAAGACACTAGCAAAAGTCAAGAAGGTGGGGGGTCTCCTCTGTGAGTTTTAAACACTGTTAATTTTGGTTCATTCAAGTCCATAGTAACTTTTAAAAATAATGTTATGATGTAATGACAATTTGTGTGCTCATATTTAAAGCTGTAATAGTTACTTTTGTTTTTCCATGGAAGTGCCATTTTATTCCATAATTTGTATTTCAAATGCTTTGATAATGATACTTTTTCAGTATATATTTACAATAAGACACTACAAAACAATGGCTTATTTGTAGGCCTACATAACTTTGAAACCATTGCATCTTTCTTTATCGCAAATATGGATACATTTGAGTATGCTTTCAGCTACTAATAAGTGTATAGTACTTTCAGCTCAGTTTAATCAATTCCACGTTGATTTCTGCAGATCTGCTAAAATCATTGCAGAAAATGCAAATGAAAAAAGAATAAGAAGAAAAGATTCCATCTTGGTCACATAAGCCTTTGTGAACTTTTCTACCTGTTTTCACTTTTTACCTTTGTTTGCAGTGGTCATTCTCTGCATGCATTCAGTACTGATTGGTGGAGGAGCGCAGAAGTTCCTATTGGAAACAGCTTATGATATGCTGATGTCAGACGGCTCATTGGTGTTTGTACCATATGATATCCTCTTTTACAATCTTCCCTTTCAGCACATGGTCCTTCCAACCCTACGCCACAACAGCAAGCTATTACGAGCCTATGATGCCATGCTCACCATCACTATTGAGTCTTAATGTTAATGATTAAATGAATCACTCGTTTTACTGCAGAAATGGCCAGTGAAAGTATCAGTACACTAATCAGAAGATTTGTAAAAAAGATTTCTTGGTAAACAAATTCAAAAGACTTGAGTTAAAATCCCTTTAATCTCACACCCCCATTAAATCCAACCAACACCCCACCCACACACACACAAAGACATTCACACACCATAATAAGTAATACTTTTGAAAAAATGTTAACCCTTTTTCGCGGCTTTTCCGCGACTGCAGTGCCTTTGCCATAGTAACGGAGTACTGTTCTTGCGGCAGCTTGGAAGATCTGTTGCTAAATGAAGACGTCAAACTGGACTGGATATTCAAGTCCTCTCTCATTCTGGACCTCATCAAGGTGCTGTTACTATGAGACCAAAAATGTGATTGGTTGAATTTCAGGTTGAAGTTGTTTTTTAAAATGTATGGATTTATGGAAATTAGCAAACATTTTTAATGTCTTCAGAATCAAATTATTTGTCACAAAAAGGGACAATGAATTATTTTAATTATTGACCATTAAAGTAAAATTATAAAAATATATTTAATTGTACAAGATCCCTTATTTGAGTGTACAGTATGTATCTATATGTACTGAAGACCAACATGTAATGGAAGGCCCATCTGCAAGATTGGAGAAATATACCATCCGTTGTTCCTGGGAGGCTACTCTGCCTTACAGGCTCCATTTGGTTAGGATTAAGTTGAGGGCAGGGTTATAGCATCTTCTGACAACCAGGAACAAACCCTGTGTGCAATTGGCACCCCATCTCTGAGTCCCAACCAATCCTTTGGAAGTGCACATGGGCCCATGAACTTACAAATTTGACTACAAATAACAAAGGTGTTTTAGACTTCTGTGTTTCATTATAGCAATCTTGTGACATTTGTGCCTCACACAAACCCATGGTCATTTGATTTGGCCTGGATTTGCAGTTACATGAACATCACATGTAATATTGAGTGTGTGTCTGTGGCATGCAGGGTATGAAATATCTTAACCATAGGAACGTCTGTCATGGAAGGCTTAAATCCAGGAACTGTGTGGGCGTTTCGTGCTCAAAGTCTCATGACTGCTATGCTCCATGTTCTTATTCTCCTATATACTTAGAATGTTCATGTGTGTATTTAACCATGCAGACCTTCTGTGGACTGCTCCTGAGAGCTTGAGAGGGTCCCACCCTGGTTTGTATGGCAGTCAACCTGCTGATGTGTACAGTTTCTCTATCATCATGCAAGAGTTGATAATGCGAGGGCCTCCATTATGCATGCTAGAGCAGTCTGTTGATGTAAACTAATTTGCTATCAAATCTGCAATCACTATTGAATGACTATATTGATAGGCTGTTGTGACATATCAGCAAGACTTATATATTGTCCAGGCCAAATACATCTGTTTTTACTACTCTTTATGATACCTTTACAATGTCTAAGCCGTCAATACTTCTGGATCATAAAGAAATTATCCAAAAGGATCCGGAAGCCTCCTCCAATGTGCCAACCAATTGTGTTGCCAGACCATGCTCCAATGGAGTGCATTCAGTAACCAGAGCGAAGACATACATTTGATGAAATCTTTGACCAGGTGCCCACTATCAACACTGCTAAACCATTTTGTAGTCACACAACAGTCACTCTTACAGTAAATTAACAGTCATGTTCGTTCTAAGAAATGTTTTCTATTTAGCTGCCAATTCAAGACAAGAATAACCAAATAGTGGTGAAATATAAAGATTAAAATCACTCAAGAGAACAGTGTCTTTTTCCCATTCTCTGCATCTGTCCGTCATGTGTCTTCAATTTCTCTACAGTTCAAAAATGTTAACAAAGGGAAGAAGACCAACATCATAGACTCCATGTTGTGAATGTTGGAACAAATAGAGAAGCAAAAGACTGAGAATCTCCTCACAAAAATGTTGCCTCCGTAAGAGACAGACGCACTTTCACAGTAAAGACTTTACCATCATACTAAGCACAGACATGATTTAAGATAAATAAACTGTGAAGAAGTGTCATTCACACATACAAATTAACCCTCATGTTCTAAGGTCCTTTTAACAGCATTTATTAATCTTTGTTAATAAAATACAATTGTTTATTGTTAGTTCATTTTAGTTCATAGTGCATTAGCTAATCTTCACAAATACAACTTTTGATAAAAAAAAAGTATTATTCATGTTAAAGGTACATTAACCAAGATTAATAAATGCTGGTTTTAATAATTTTCATTGTTAGTTTATGTTAACTAATATAGTTTACTAATGTTAACAAATTGAACCTTAAATGTAAAGTGTTACCAACATATTTTACATTTAAGTATTATAACTTGTCCTAATCTCATGAGAACTGATTATGAGCAGTGTTATATTAGATATCAATCACATTTCTGAAATGTACATGAGCACTTAGTGACACAAAAGCTTCAATAATCTGTCAACAGGGATTTGATCACATCAGATGAATGCATTTAAAGAATTTGAATGGGGGAATAAGAGGTTTGCTTTTAATTTTGTGATGAACTATTACCATTCTTACACACAGATCATGGGGGTCTATGTGATCCCAAACATAGAGACAGTAAAGTCAACCTCAACAGACCATGAGAGTTCATTTCAGTTTTCAAGCACTAGAAGTTGAATTACTTTTTTTAAATTCTCTGAACTCTGAATTTTTGGTCTCTAGATCAGTGGCTGAGGCTTTAAAGCTTGGCACTGTAGTCGAACCAGAGTATTTTGACAGTGTCAGTCTCTACTTCAGTGATATTGTTGGCTTCACCACAATCTCAGCCAATAGCGAGCCCACTGAGGTGGTTGACCGTTTCATTGACCTTTATACTCTGTTTGATACTGTCATTGGCAATCCAGATGTCGAAGATAACACCAGAAATATAATCTTATCATATATTAAATTGCTTTGCTTTAAAGGATGTAATGGCTGTTTAAGCAAAAAGGTGTTTGGGTGTTGCTCAGACATAATTGCTTGGCTTCCACAGAATGTCCTTTATGTTGCTGTAATCATGCAAAATCATTGTCCTAAGAATCATAAATACTTTCAGTAAACGAATGAATGTCTCTGTTGCCGCAGGAGGAAACTATAGGTGATGCTTACATGGTGGCATCAGGCGTGCCTATGCCCAGGGCTGGATTTGTAATCTGGCATATCAGGCATTTCCCGGTGGGCTGATGCACTTTGGCCAGTCCGCCCCATCGGGAGAACCGGGACCAAGCGGAAATAAGCCGCCGCGTTATGCAGAACAGGCCACAAAATGCCGCCTCGATATGCCGAAGGGGGGCAACCATATGCAGAAAAGGACAGTGCATACACTTTTGAGCCAGTTTCTTTGTAAAATCCCAGGCCGATTTCTCTTCCCAGCCCACCCCTGCCCATGCCCAATGGGAACCGACATGCAGCAGAGATTGCAAATATGGCTCTGGACATCTTAAGTGCTGTAGGCACCTTTAAAATGAGACATGTCTGATGTACTGGTTTGCATATGAATATGACTTCATACAGGTCAGACTGATCGAAGCAATTTGGTTTAAGATTAAATTTAGACTACTGTATCCTTTTTCTTTAACATGCCATCTATGTGGTCTTACTAGGTCCCAGTGTAGCTGGTGTAGTGGGTTTGACCATGTCGCGGTACGGTCTGTTAGGGGACACAGTCAATACTGCTTCTAGAATGGAGTCCACAGGAATGCACAAGTCTATGAAAATGTATTTCACCACTAAAACAAACAACTGTATTTCAGACTTTAGTCTATAGTATTAGAGATTCTTAAGAATATTCCAAGATAAATACAAGTTAAGCTTTAATAAAATGGCATTTGTGGCATAGTGTTGATTACTGCAAAAATGTATTTAAAAAAAAATAATAATATTGGCTTCAGTGAGCTTCAAAGTATAGCCACAAGATGCATGTTAACATCATTGTGATGAGTGATAAAATTGCTTACTAACATTTTGTGTAATGTTAATCCAATTTTACAACCACGTTGCCATAAACCCTGAAATGACCATAAAACGGTCATTTAAAACAAATTCACAATCTCAAATAATACACCACTTTTAACAGAAAAACTAATAATTGTAATTGCTAAATAAAAGTAATTTTCTAAAATTAAGCTTACCATTTGTGCCTTTAAAACAAATTGGGCACCATTCACTTCCATTGTAAATGCCTTTAATCTCCATTTCTGCTTTTTTATATATAAAGAAAATTAGGGACAAATGGTGGTAATTAACATTGTGTCACAGTTTGAGGCAGAGATGAGACAATGGATCTTTAAAAGCATGCTTTTAATGAAGATGGAGATACAAATGTGTACAAATACAAAGAACCATATAATCTATCAACTAAAACACAGAAACATACTAGGAAACATGCTAACATATGACCGGACCATGATAGAGAAAAACTAGAGGGTGTGTGCGTGCATATATATATATATATATATATATATATATATTGTTGTGTTCTTCTGTGCATACTGGACAGTAGGTGGCGTTAGAGGTTCCTTATTTAAGAATCTCCTTCATTCTTTCTTACTAAGGATATAACAAATTGGCGACGAGGTATTTTTTTGACGATGGCAGCTGTTTCTACATTTCCCACGCCATTTTTGCCATGTCCTGGAGAACCAACTATTCCTTTCGGCACGTGGCTACGGATGTTCCGGAATTATTTGCTGGTTGTTGGTGCATCTGGAGATGCATGGCCGGTCGAGCGCAAACGAGCACTACTGCTACATTGTCTGGGGACTGAAGGACAAAGATTGTTCTATTCCTTGCCGAATCAAGGTGCTTCGATGGAAGATGCGATTGCGGCCTTGGAAGCGCATTTTACCCCCCGAAGGAACATAGTGGCTGAGCGCCACGCTTTCAGGAAACGTGTTCAGGCACCAGGGGAAACTATAATTCAGTACGTAGCTGCTTTACGGGACTTAGCAGTTACTTGTGACTTTGCAGCTACTCTGGACGAAATGTTGCGTGACCAGTTAGTGGAGCATGTGTCCAGTCATCGGATTCGTGAGAGACTGCTTTTGGAATCTGATTTGACTCTGGAAAAAGCCATTACTATTGCCACCCAAACAGAAGCTGCTGGTGAACAAGCCAAATTATTATCAAATACTCGTTCTGTTCCTGTGCAAGTAATACATGCAAAGCCTTCACCTGCAGCTGGACGTTTCCGTCGTAGACCACCTTTTAAGCCACCGTCTACAAAGCGTTCTTCAAAGCCTTCGTCAACTACTGCACCTGCTTCGTCCTCTCGTGAATGCTATCGCTGTGGATCTCAGAAACACCTTGCAAATGATAGTAGTTGTCCTGCTGTATCGGCACAGTGTAATAACTGTCAAAAGATGGGACATTATTCGCGGGTGTGTCGTTCGGGACAAGCTTGCTCAGTGCGTGAAATTGACTTGCCTGAAGTTCAGATTCTTTATATGCATGACTCACTAACGGATAAAATTCAGTGCACTACTCTTATTGCAACCGTAACTACGTCTGTGCCTATCGAGCTTATTGTGGATTCTGGGTCATCTGTTTCTATCTTGCCGAAAATTGTGTATGACACACACTTCAAGGAGACGCGTTGCTGCCACCTTCATTGAAACTAGTGACATATTCTCGTGCTCCGATTCCTGTACTTGGCTGCTTACCTGTCACTGTCTCTAAGGATGACATCACCTGCTCTACGTCATTCTTTGTGGTGGAATCTGGCACAGCTCTGCTCGGCATGGATCTTATTAATGGGTTACGTCTCCGGTTTGAAGGCAATTCAATTTTGCCAGAGCAGTCTTCAACTCCTGTGCTTCGATTGTCTGCGTTGACGCCTTCTGCTTTGGGATGTGCAAAAGGCTTTGTTCACAAAGTAAAGACTTCTCCAGCTGTTGCTCCTGTGCGCCAGAAACTTCGCCGCTTACCGTTGTCTGTTAGAGCCGCAGTCAGTGAGGAAATTCAGCACCTTCTCGAGTCTGACATTATCGAGAGAGTGGACGCTTCACCGTGGGTCTCCCTGATTGTGGTAGTACAGAAAAAGTCGGGTGCCATTCGAATGTGCGTGGATCTGCGAGAACCCAACAAGGCTGTAGTTACAGATAGCTACCCACTACCAGACATTGATGAATTGTTGTCTTTGTTAAGGGGAGCGTCTGTATTTTCCACTATTGATTTGGAGAGTGCTTATTTTCAGTTGCTCTTACATGAGGAGAGCCACGATCTGACCGCCTTCATTACTCACGAAGGACTTTTCAGATTTTGCCGTGTACCGTACAGACTTGCTTCAGCACCTTCTGCTTTTCAGAAAATGTTGGCAACAGTTTTGCAGGGACTTCCAAATGTTGCCAATTACCTTGATGATATTATTCTCTGGGGACAGACGCAAACTGAACACGATCACACGCTTAAAGCCGTTATTCAGCGCTTACAAGATGCTGGACTGAAGCTGAATCAATCGAAATGTCAGTTTAACAAAACCAGTCTGCGCTTTCTGGGTCATATGGTGAACGCGCAAGGAATTCAACCTGATGAGGATCACCTTTCTGCCATTCTTCATGCACCAGCTCCAAAAGATGCTCCTCAACTCCGTTCTTTCATCGGGCTACTATCGTGGTACAATAAGTTTATTCCTAACTTTACCACTGTAGTTGAACCCCTGCGTGCGTGCATCAGGCAGGGTTCAGATTTCGTCTGGTCGGAGGAAGCTCAGCAATGCTTTGATGCTGTAAAAAAGTTGCTCATTGACAGTCCTGCACTTTCATCGTTCGACCCAGATTTGCCTACGGTGGTATCTACAGATGCCTCTGACTATGGTCTGGGCGCTGTTCTTGCTCAAGTTCATGAGAACAAGACTGAGCGCATTGTCGCTTTTGCGTCCCGGACATTGTCACCTGCTGAACGCAAGTACTCAACTATTGAAAAGGAAGCACTTGCATGTGTATGGGCCGTTGAAAAGTGGCGAACCTACTTGTGGGGTCGTAAATTCCTCCTGCGGATGGACCACCAAGCGTTAACTGTGCTCCTCTCATCCAAAGGTACTGATCGCGCCGGAATGCGCATTGCGCGCTGGGCAGCGCGGTTACTGTGCTTTAACTATGATGTGATGTACCGGCCTGGGGCTAAAAATTGCACTGCTGACTGTCTGTCTCGTCTGCCTTTACCTGCTTCGGATGAAGACTGCATGGATGCTGAACCTGAGTTTGTGGCGTTTATGTCTCCTGCAATGTCAGCTCTGTCACCTGCTGAGTTTGCTTCTGCTTCCGCGACGTGCTCTGAACTGAGTGCATTACGCATACAAATTGCTCGCGGTTGGCCTTCCTCTTCAACTTCTGTGGATAATATGCTACGTCCTTACTTCAAACTACGTGATGAACTGAGTGTGCAGCACGATTATGTGTTCAGAGGATCACGTCTGGTTGTACCTGTCGCGCTGAGGCACACATTGGTGAGGTTAGCTCATGAAGGCCACCAGGGAATTGTGCGCACAAAACAACGCCTTCGTAAACAGTACTGGTGGCCAGGCATAGATTGTCTGGTTAAAGAGCATATACAGACCTGTCAAATGTGTCTGTCCTCTGACAAGACTGCCAACACCTCTGCTGCGCCGCTGCAGCCAGTGCCTTTTCCGTCTGTACCGTGGGAAAAGGTAGCTATAGATGTGGTTGGTCCATTTGAAACCGCTGTATGGGACTGTCGTTATGCGCTGACATTGATTTGATTATCACAGTAAGTGGCCTGAAGTCGCTTTCACCGCTTCCATCACTACTCGCAATGTTACCACCTTCTTGTCATCTACGTGTTTAGTAGATACGGGAATCCATGTACTCTCGTGTCTGATAATGGAACGCAATTTACGTCAGCAGAATTTGCTATGTTCCTAAAAGAGAGAAACATTCAACACATACGTACTTCTTTGTACCACCCTGCCGCGAATGGAGCTGTCGAACGATTTCATCGCGTGTTGAAAGGCTGCATTCAGTCTGCTGTTCTGGAAACTAAGCCGTGGAAACCTGCAGTCACGGAATTTCTCCAAGTGTATCGTGCTACACCACATTCTGCCACAGGACTATCCCCATTTGAGTTGCTTCATGGCAGAAGGATGTGAACGCGTCTTAATGTTCTTCCTCCTCTCACAACGCGCCAGGATGCGCCTGCGCTTCTGCAGCGAGTTTCTTTGAAACAAAAGAAAATGAAAGCATACACTGACTCCAGACGTGTAGCTCGCACTCCTGATTTCAAAGTGGGAGATTGGGTGCGTGTGCGCATTCCAACTCATGTTCCGAAAGCGCATCCGAGGTTTTCCAACCCACGTCAAATTGTGCGTAAACTGGGTGCGTGTACTTACCTGTTATCAGACGGGAAGAACTGGCATGCTTCCCACCTGGCTCGTTCTGTTGCACCTGTTTCGGAGACTACTGACATGGATGCTGTGGACTTGTCATTTCAGTTTCATCCTCCTCTGGCGCCTCAAGTTCCCGAAACTCTTTAAAGGGTGTCTACCCGTGTGAGACGACCTCCTCGTTGGCTGGAAGACTGTGTTACTTAGTCATCTTGCATTGCGTGACTATATAAGGATGAGTAATTCATTAAGTCATCTTGTTGTTGATTTTAATATGGATGCTACATTCTTAGAATTTTAGTAAAACTTATTTTTGTTCTTTAACCTGATTGAGTTAAGTAATTATGTTACATAACCAAGTGAATGCTTTGGTAATTTGGTAACTTTGTTATGGAATTTCCTTTTGTTCTTAAATATCTGTGTAGACAGGTTGCTTTAAGTGATGGGCGAATATGTTGTGTTCTTCTGTGCATACTGGACAGTAGGTGGCGTTAGAGGTTCGGGATATGTGAATATTGAGAATAGGGGAATAAGAGAAGTGAAGCGTTGCACAAGCTATTATCTGTGCTGTACTAGTTTGCTACTGATACTGTTCATTAAAGAATTCCTTATTTAAGAATCTCCTTCATTCTTTCTTACTAAGGATATAACATATATATATATATATATGAGTGTACGCACGCACACAAATGTAGTTCGGGGCAAACGAATAACAGAAGGCCATAAACATATCGAAATAAGTGTACTTACTTATGAACAAAAGCAGTGACTGACTGTGACAGAAGTCGGTGGATCGGAGAGCAAAGGAGGAGCTGGAGGGATGAGGAACCCCGGTGAAGGCGATAGGCTGGAGGACCATGGTGGAGCCAAGGGGACATAGAGCCAAGGTGATGTTGAGGGATGGGAGGGCCAAGGTGGAGTCCAGGGCTCGGAGGGGTCTTGAGGTCAGTTCTTCTGTCATGGTTTGAAGCAGAGATGGGAGACAATTGATCTCTACGCAGGCTTTTAATGAAGGTGATGGAGATAAAAAAAACAATATGGAGAAAAGTAATGAACAAATAATCTATCAACTACAAACACAAGAACATACAAGGAAACATACTGGGTAACTTAAGAACTGGCCATGAGAGTTTAAAAAAAACTAGAGGGTATATATTCAAACTGGTGCTTGATGAGGGAATAGAGAACAAGTGAGGAAGATGGGGAACAGATGGCTGTGATGTGGTTAGTGCAACATGGGAAATGTAGTTTGGGGCAAACTAATAACAGAAATGATAACCATGTCAAAATAAGAGTCCTTATGAACTAAACTGGGACTAACTTTGGCATTATGCCACAAATACTGTTGATTGAGCTTAACTCTATTGAACCTGGAATATTCCATTAAGGCTGAAATTGCTAAAATTGTAAGTAAATGTTTACACATTTTTAATATAATTAGTTAGAATCATAGTTAGATCTATAATAATAATACATACTTCAATAATTTAGTCAATCAATGACTGAAATGATTGTCACTAGCTGTAATATTGTTTTTGCCAGGCAAAGAAATTGTTCTTACACTAATAATATTAGAAAATAAGGTCTTTATAGCGTGCATGTGTGCGTTCATGTGTGTGTGTGTGTGTGTGTGTGTGTGTGTGTGTGTGTGTGTTCGCAGCATATAGAATCCATGTCCACTCCAGTACAGTGAGGATCTTGTTGGAGTTGAAATTGGGTTACAAAGTAGAGTTGAGAGCCAGGACTGAACTCAAAGTGAGCTCTGTATTAATCCATAAGACAAATTAAAAGGTTTTATTTTTTTTCGTATTCGGTATAACATGAACCTCATTTCCACCTGTTTTACAAGTTAAAGTCAGCTTAAAATCAAAGCTTCTCCCACTGCATTTTCCAGGTTTAATTTTTATCAAAATAGAATAAATTGCTCTGCCTCTGAAACAACTTTTTAGCTGATGTGACAAATACCTATTACTCAAACCTTTGCTGTTATGTAACACCAATGTTTAATCATCTGTCTCCTCTCTTCTCTACAAGGTAAAGGTATAGAAGAAACCTACTGGCTGATCGGGAGGGACAGCTTCATCGAACCTCTCTCTGTGCCACCTGTACTCAAGTCAGGGTAAGGACAGGCCTTTCTGTGGCCTGTGTCCTTTACCCGGAAACCGGAAGCACAGCTTGCAAAGAAGAAAAACTTTACTGGATGTTACGCATGGAGAATGTATAACATTACTTTTTATGGCAGAGAGGCAGGAGGGGGAAAGGGTGGGGGTGTCAAGACAGGGGGGTAAAAAGCCATTGTGTGAGGCTATTGCCATTTTTTTCCATTTTGGTTGGGTACCATTCTCCAACAATTAACAAAACTCTTCTGCTTTCAAGTAGTGTTTCTTAAATATAATATATTATCCTACTGTTTTGGCTTCATAGAATTTCTATGTATATATGTAATTGTCAGTTCAAGCAAACTTGAACGTCTCTTAAATGAATGCAATTAACCTTTTTACCATAGTAACCCTTAAAGTGATAGTTCACCCCAAAAAATGAATTCTGTCATCATTTACTCAATTTGTTGATGTCCAAACCAGTTTTCTTTCTTTCTTGAACTCAAAAGAAGATAGATGGAATATTAGGCTCAGCCATCATTCACATTTGTACCATATTTTTACAATGAAAGTGAATGGTGACTGAGGCTGTCTGTCCCTAACATTCTACCTAATATCTCCCTTTGTAACAGAAAAAGTAAGTCATACGTGTTTGGGGCAACATGAGAGACTTTTAATTTGAGTAAATGATTCCTTAACACAAAATAAAATATATTATGTGTGATTTGGTGATATCATAATTTCTGGTAACTTTGTACACCTTCAGATATTTTTGGTCTTGTAGATTTGTGACTTGCCAAAGATAATCGTTATAAAAGTTCTCTCCTTTCAGATTAGATGGCATTCCTCAGATATGGATAGCCAGCTTTTTCAAAAAGGATCATAGGCTATGTTTAGCACGCTGTTATGTTTCTGTTTGCGTGTTCTGTCATTCTCTGAATGTCTTGTTTTTTCTCAGTGTTTCATGTATGATGTCTTAACGTAGAGCTTAAAAAACGATATATTCAGTGTTTTGCTGTCCCAACTCACATAATGAAAACATTTTTAATGATGATGAGGTAAACTAAGGCTGGTGTTCATTCTCTGTTTTTGTGTCTTACAGATGTGAATCCAAAGATTTTAAGGTGATGCTTCAAAAAGCCATGAGGAAGATCTCCACTGTGCGTCAGGTGGCTCAACTCACTCTTTGTGATGAGGGCAATGTCATGATCCACCAACATTGACAAATTTTAAGAGCACCAAGAGCTCATTCTTACTTCTCAGCACTTGATGAGGCAAGCTTGTGTGAACTGTTAAAGATATTACTTTTTGTTTTCTATTGCAGAAATTCAGACCTTTTGATGGGACATTCCTTATGAAGAATCTTTCAATGTATTAAACCATATTAAACATACATAGCACTTCATCTTTTATGAGAGATACCTCCAATTTGGAGCCTTGGTATTCCACCTTTTCAGATATAGCTGAAAGAACGAATATACACTGGCAGCCAAAAGTTTGGTATGATGTACAGAGTTTGCTCTTATGGAAAGAAATTGGTACTTTTTGTGGCATTCAGCTGATCACAATGTATCGTCAGGACATTAATAACTGAAACATTACTATTACAATTAGAAAAAATATTCAGAACTTAAACTACTTCAAAGAGTTCTCATCACAAAATCCTCTAGCTTTGCAGATCCTTGGCATTCTAGCTCTCAGTTTGTCCAGATACTCAGGAGACATTTCATCCCACACTTCCTGTAGCACTTGCCATAGATGTGGCTGTCTTGTCGGGCACTTCTCAATCACCTTACAGTCTAACTGATCCCACAAAAGCTCAATGGAGTTAAGATCCATAACACTCTTTTCCAATTATCTGTTGTACAATGTCTGTGTTTCTTTGCCCACTCCAACCTTTTCTTTTTGTTTTTCTGTTTCAAAAGTGGATTTTTCATTGAAATTCATCCCATAAGGCCTGCACCCCTGAGTCTTCTCTTTACTGTTGTACATGAAACTGGTGTTGAGCAGGTAGAATTCAATGAAGCTGTCAGCTGAGGACATGTGAACCATCTATTTCTCAAACTAGAGACTCTGATGTACTTATCCTCTTGTTTAGTTGTACATCTGGCCTTCCACATCTCTTTCTGTCCTTGTTAGAGCCAGTTGTCCTTTGTCTTTGAAGACTGTAGTGTACATCTTTGTATGACATCTTCAGTTTTTTGACAATTTCAAACATTGTATAGCCTCCATTCCTCAAAACAATTATTGACTGATGAGTTTCTAGAGAAATCTGTTTCTTTTTAGAAAGAAACATTTCTTTTTTTTTTTTTTTACCTAATATTGACCTTAAGACATGCCAGTCTATTGCATACTGTGGCAACTCAAAAACAAACACAAAGACAATGTTAAGCTTAATTTAATGAAACAAATAGCTTTCAACTGTGTTTGATATAATGGCAAGTGATTTTCTAGTACCAAATTAGCAATTTATCATGATAACTCAAGGATAAGGTGCTGGAGTGATGGCTGCTGGAAATGGGGCCTGTTTAGATTTGATCAAAAATTATTCCCCTTTGTGAACTTTGAGCAAAATAGAGAATATAGCACTGAAAATAAAAACAAACAAACAAACAAACAAACAAAAACAAGAAATACCCACAGAATTGTGGGACCAGTGTTAATATGTCGTATGAAGCTCTGAATTTATTATAATTTTAGATGGTGGATGAGTTCACTTTTACCAGGGAATAATTTTGTAAATTTGGTCTTGAGGACATTTAATAATTCTAGTTACATTTAGTACAGTCTCCCATGAATGTCATCACCAGCGCTCAAACTTTTCGCTGTTTTATTTATTTACTTTTTGCCACATAGAAGATCAATTACAATCCATAATAGGAGAACCAAGAAAACCATGGTTACAAAGAACTTACAATGCAGGAATACTTATTGTACTGTGGTGGTAGCAGATTGAGATACATTTTAGTGAAGACTGTAGACTGTTATCTGATGGTGCATCAAATAATTTAGGCTAATAAAGCTAAAAAAGTCTCAGTATATTTCACTTTATCATTGAAGACAAAAACTAATTCATGTCAAGAAGAATAAATTACTGAAATAAAGTTACTTTACAATACAAAAAAAAAAAAAGAAGAAGAAAATATCAGATCTCAATTGTTTAAACAGATAGCTATTATTTTAAAACACATCATACAAGAGCAACTGCGCTAATGAAACTAATGTTAGAGCAGTATGTGTAAATCTGTACTTAGTGCATCTCCAAACGACTTAAGGATTTAAATCACAGAAATACTGTATAACAGTGCCCTCTTGTTATTGTATCAGTAATCGCAGAAGATGGTGACCAGCAGTACATTATCATACCCTATCTGGATTATCCAGTACTCTACATAAGAAGACTGCAGAGCCACGGGGTCACCCCTAACCAGATTACCTTCAGTAGAAACCAGTTCATCAGCTCACCAAGATTACTCTCAATGTGTTACAGTCAATTATAATAATTATGAAATATATCTTCATCCTCTAATTGCAGTTTCCATATTCCTAGGTGATTGAGGGCCATGATGTTTTCTATGTCATTACTCAACATGTATTGAGAAATACACTAAATACATTCTATTCTACTATTCACTAATAATAATTTTAGTGATTATTTAGTATTATTTCCACAAGCTGATCTTAGAACCCAATGTCTCATAGTAAACAGCATAGTGGGGAATACTTTATATTTCCAATTAAACATTTTGACAGTTTATTATTGTCACAATATAAAGATGCGCTTGAGCGTCAATGTCTCAAATGAAACACTTGTGGAACACTTTCAATTGTAATAAAAATTAAACACACACTTTTAGAGACTAACTAACTTGACTGAGATTGGCCATCAATTATGAAAGCATACACAAAATTGATCCTCACTTCAATTTCACCAAGCACATTTAAATGGGTTGTTGACCTTTGCTTCACATGAATGAACACAGTAATTGTTTCACAATAAACACTTAGCAGATCAGATATATTATTGAACATTACAGCAAAATGTTCCATCTACAACAGAGTAAGTCATAAGCTTTACTGTGCATGTCATATCCAGTCCATGTCTAATTACCATCAGCCTGAAGAGAATTAATTAATGAAGCATTGAATAGCAGAAAACTTGCATTTTATTTTAAAGGAATAATTCACCCAAAAATTAAAATTATCTTATCATATACTCACCATTGTGCCATCTCAGATGTGTATGACTTTCTTTCTTCTGCAGAACACAAATAAAGATTTTTAGAAGAATATTTCAGCTCTGTAGGTCCATACAATGCACATGAATGGTGACCAAAACTTTTAAGCTACAAAAAGCACATAAATGCAGCATAAAAGTAATCCATATGCCTCCAGTGGTTAAATCCATGTCTTTGGCAGTGTTATAAACAAAGACAGCACATTCATACGAAGTTGGCAATGTAAATAGACTATACAATGAATTAGAAGAATAAAACATATGGAAATGCTCCTTTTATATGCATACATATTTTTCTTTTATTCTCATCAGGATTTGGATGTAGGCTCCATTAAATTATATGGAATGTAAGTATTATTGATAATTACGTCTACTGACATACAAATCATGGCTAGTATTAACAGTGATTGTATCAGCACTTCACTTCTACCAGTCGATTTTTAATTTGAACAATTAAATTAATTTATTGAAACAATTTATTGAAACAAATTAAACCAAAAATGAAACGAAATTCAAGTTACACTTCAAATTAAGTGGAAATATAATCAAAATGACTAAATGGTTAAAAAATAAAAATAACAATAATGTACCAAATCCAAACATTTTACATTTACACATTTGGCAGACCCTTTTATCCAAAGCGACTTACAGAGCACTTATTACAGGGACAACCCCCCTGGAGTAACCTGGAGTTAAGTGTCTTGTTCAAGGACACAATGGTGGTGGCTGGATCGAACCAGCGACCTTCTGATTAACAGCTATGTGCTTTAACCCACTACGCCACTACCACTCCCTTTTATCCTCTACAACTTCTTTTACTAGCACCTTTTGCAGGGACTTAAAAATCACTATGACAACAGGTGGAAAAATACCATTACAAATGAGATCATAAATACATTTGTAAATATAAAAGTAGTCATAATAATTGAAAAGAAAAAACCTTAAGCTATAGATAGTTTAACACAAATCTCATAAATTTTTTATTCATAAAATGGCTACAACTCTGATCGTCAGGGACATCATTTGATGTTCCACTCTATTTTAAGAACATTAACTTTATTTTTTAAGTGCTGGTGGAATACCCAAACTGTAAATGTAGGAACTGAATTTAGACTTTGCACTGAAAATAGAGGTGGCATTAAAATGTCTAAGCACAATGACATATTTCTGAAGAAAATAGCTAATTGCACTTTGTGCCACTTCATTACCATGCAAACCACCCACAGTTTGCGTTCATACACCCACAGGTAGCGCTAACACTCCAACCCATGCCCACTTGCACTGGCATGAATATTGGGATCTTCTTGTAAATATGTTAGCATGGGAAACCAGTGTTGGAAATCTAAAAGGGCATATTAAAAATCAAAGCTGTCAGATGAAACTATGATGCTTTGAAGAAAAAAGAAAAAAAAGAAAGAAAAAAAAAAAACAGAGACAAATTATGACCTAAGTTCCATAACTGAATAGCAAAGCCTAATCATTAAAGGAATGTCCAAGGAATACAAGTTAAGCTCAATTGACAGCATTTGTGGCATTATGTTGATTACCACAAAAATTTATTTCGACTAGTCCTATTCCCTCCTTATCTTTAAAAAAGGCAAATAAAATTGGTGAGGCACTTACAATGGAAGTGAATGGGGGCCAATTTATGATAGTTAAATCGTCACTGATTCAAAAGTTCAGCCACAAGACAGAAACAATATGCATGTAAACATGATTTTAGTGTAATAGAATTGTTTACTAACCTTTTCTGTGTAAAATTATAGCCAATTTTACATCTTCGTTGCTGTGACGATGCAATGTCAACAAATCCTAAAATTCTAAAATGACTGTAAAAATGTCTGTTTAAACAACTTTACAGCTCAAATAATACAAACGTTTTCACAGAAAAATTAATGCAAGTGCATTTATAAAATTAGAAGCTTCACATTTCTGTGTTTAAACCTTCCAAACATTGGCCACATTCACTTCCATTGTAAGTGCCTCACTGTAACCTAAATTTGTGCATTTTTTTACTTAGTAGAGAAGGAGTCTATATAATTTTTTTGTGGTAATCAACATTACGCCACAAATGCTGGCGATTGAGCTTGACTTGTATTGAACCTGAAACATTCCTTTAATGATTAGGCTTTGTTATTCAGTTATAGGTCCTTATTTGTCTGTTTTTTTCCTTCTTCCTTCAAATCATCATGCTGTCACCTGACAGCTTTGATTTGTGATATGCCCTATTTATCCAACTCTGGTTTCCCACGCTCATTGTTAGCAATACATATTTACAAGAAGATCCCATCTGTCACACATACAAAACACTGTTAGCTGCCAGTAGTTGCCCTCCTGGGAAAACGACTGGCTCAAAAGGCACTTTATTATTACAGACTACTTTGTTGCAACTTAATATCTTGCAGTAACTTCTCAATTATCCCAAGCACTGCAAAACCGGACTACTTATGATCTAAAATACAAATCACCCGCGAACTACAATACTAATAGGATAAAAGGATTTGTTTGTTGGTGGTTTGCATGTTACAACTGTAATTAGAAGCAGTAACTGCAGTGAGTCGATATTCACTGGTCAGCAGTGCGCAACAAGAAAAGAGTACTTTGAGAGACAGTGTGCAGTGCAGGATCCCATGATTGGACGGATGACCATTCGGTCAAACGCTACAGCCAATGAACGCGATAAATCCTATGACGCAACCTGCTTTTATATAATCTGATTGGACAAATTGCTATCAATCACCCGACGTTTCCTTTAAATTTTTTTATATGCACAGAACATTAAAACAAAAAGTAGGCAGGGGTAAAATAAAATACAATTACATATATATAAAAAACAAAACATAATAATGCCTTATCATGACACCAAAAAAATTAAAAAGCAATGAACTCTAGTACTGCATAGTAGATATATAATTTCCAATTTCTTTAAGAACAACAAGCAAAAAATAATATTCTGGTTTTAAATGTAGCCTTGTCTAAATGTACCTTTCTAGGTAACATTTTACTTATTTAATGATAAGATGAATGAAATATCCCGCACTATATATATACTTTTACCTTGGCAGTTCAATGAAACTCCGAATAAAACTATTGGTCAGTTGCATTGACGTGGACCCAAAAAAGTCTATCGTGATTGGTCCGTTTCAGAGCAGACGCTGTCAATCACTAGTCTCACCCAATCGTACGCCTTGTCGTTGCGTCCTCCCACCCACAGACGAATGACGCCACAGAGTCATGTGTTGTTTGTGCTATGCTCCGTAGTGTACACAGGGTGCGAAGATCAGATTGGTAGCCCGCTAGGATGATCTAACGATAATAGAACGGGTAAATGTGGTCATGTTGCAGTCGCTGGCACTGAGTTCGCGGAGGACTGGCTGGAATAACTGCATTTCATGTGGCGCCCTGGAGAAGCGCAACACTGAAAAGACATAAGCCGCCGGAGACACACTGCTCCCCCACCCCCCAAACAAAAAATGGGGTCTCGGTCTGTGAGCCTAAGGTGAAGTCTCTCTTAGCTAATGGCAAATTTCGCGAATTACCAAGAAGGCAAAGCCGCTATGTTTATGCTGGAAACGCAACAGAGGGCTTTCGGGACTATGCCTGCCGCAGCTGCGACGGAGAACGGCGGGGAACCCCCTTCCGTACTAAATGGTTTTCATCAACAACGGTCACTGCCCTCTGATCAACAGCGGAGTGAAGCACATCAACAGCAGCAACAGTATCACTACCGGCAAAACGCTGCCCAGGAAAACAACCTGGAATCACCGGCGAGGAAGGGTTCCACGTTCTCTCTTAACCGGGCACATGAGGACTCAGCCGCTACTGCGTGCAACATAAACGCTCCCTCAGCTTACCCTACTGTGAATGCCAGTTCCGCGGTCACGGACGACATCAGAAAGTGCGGGTACCTGAGAAAGCAGAAACACGGACATAAGCGTTTTTTCGTTCTGCGGGCGTCGAGTCATTTGGGACCGAGCAGACTGGAATACTACGACAGTGAAAAGAAATTTCGTAACGCGCTCCGCTCGACCGCCGCCGGCTCTACTGCAGCCTCATCTGGCGGGACTGCGGTGACCGCCTCTCAACCGAAAAGGGTGATCTATCTCTATCAGTGTTTCACTGTCAACAAGAGGGCGGATGCTAAGAGTAAACATCTCATTGCTCTTTATACTAAGGATGAATACTTCGCGATTGTCGCCGAGAATGAACCGGAGCAGGAGGAGTGGTACCAGGCGCTCAGCGAGCTCATGAGTGAGGGCAAGAGAGGCCACATGGACGCAGAGGAGACCGATGACGGCTATGGTACTGTAACTCCTGGCACTGACTTTAAAGAAGTGTGGCAGGTAAATGTTAAACCAAAGGGCTTGGGCCAGACTAAGAATCTAACCGGTGTGTATAGGCTCTGTCTGTCTGCTAAGAGCATACATCTGATGAAGCTGAACTCTGAGACGCCTTGTGTGAATTTGCAGCTTATGAACATAAGGCGCTGTGGTCATTCTGAGAGCTTCTTTTTCATAGAGGTGGGCCGTTCCTCCTCTATAGGACCTGGGGAGCTGTGGATGCAAGTGGACGATTCTGTGGTGGCTCAAAACATGCACGAAACCATTCTGGAGACCATGAAGGCGCTCAAAGCTTATGCAGAGTTCAGACCGAGAAGCAAAAGCCAGTCGTCTGGCTCCAACCCAATGGGTTTTATCACCACACGGCGGCACCTGGGCAACCTGCCTCCCAGTCAGACGGGGCTCCAGCGGCGGTCTCGGACCGAGTCTGTGGTGGGCACTCCATCTAGCAGAAAGAATAGTGGGGCGAACGGGTACAGATTCCGAACCTCCAGTGAGGGAGAAAGCACCATGAACCGCCCATTTCGCTCTGTGACAGGTAGCCTTATTCATCTCAACACAGCCCGTGCCAACCTGAGCCGTCAGGAAAATAGCAGTGGGGCTGGCGCACGCTACATACGTGCCCCGCCGGGATCCACCTATCATGCCCGCTCTGCCTCGCTGCCAGTCTCGCACTTTCCCTCGACTACCAGCCCAGTCAGTATGTCAAGCAGCAGTGGGCATGGCTCTGTGACCGACACCATCACTCGCCCCTCCAGCACATCCATTTGTGGATCACCGAGTGATGGAGGTTTCAACTCCTCCGATGAGTATGGCTCCAGCCCTGGAGACTTCCGCTACTTCAGAGTACGCAGCAACACCCCTGAGTCCCTAGGAAACACGCCACCCATCCGCGAGGAGCACTGCCTCAGTGACTACATGGCTATGGGATTTAATCGTGATGTGTATGGGACGAGCGAAGCTGAGGCAACCCGTGACGAAAATGCTAACGAAGATTCACAACCGGGGTCGTTAAGGAAGCGGACGACCTCTTTCTCCAGGCAGGTTGGGGGTGCTAGTACTCCAGTAGCTGTTTATCAGAAGATGACACAGACCACCTTCTCGCAGGACGAGGCTGTGGTTGAGAGTAGCTCCTGGAGTGCCAGTGCACAGACCATCTCTACATCCTCCTCTCTCTGCTCTGACTACAGCTCCAGTTCTGAACATAGCCAAGACCGTTTTGCTAGCTTACGGCCTGCAGACGCCCATAAAGATGATGGCTACATGCCCATGATAGCAGGTGTGCTGCCCTCCACCAGTGATGCAGACTACATGCCTATGCAACCAAATATCCATCTCTCTGGCTCTCCACAAGTCCACAGTGCTGCTTTACCTGTTCCCCAGCACATGGACTCTCAAGGCTATATGATGATGCTCCCTGGTAGGAGTGGGTCTACTGACTCCCCTGCCCCATCCAGCCTTGACTTTAGCAGAAGTGGAGATGGGCGGAGAGCCTCAAATCACCTTACGAATGCAGAATACATGGACATGGCTCAGAACACCGCCACACCTAATGCTCAAAAGGTTTCTAATGATAATTACTATGCCTTGACCACTCCTGTGATCCCCAAGTCCCACAGTCCATATTTCTCCCTCCCTCGCTCATACAAAGCTCCATCCAGAGACCAGCCTGAACATGACGAGTATGTTGCCATGAGTTCCCCAGTGAAATCAGTCTGCACAACAGATTGTAGTAGCAGCTGCCCACCTTCTGAAACCACACATCATAATGGCTGCACAGACCGCCATGCAGTTCGGCCAAACCGTCTACCCCTGGGAAGGCGGAGCTTGCATGGCTCTTTACGAACAGGTGAAACTGCAATGCGCCCTTCCAGCCCTGGAGAGTACATCAATATTGAATTTGGGGATCGGCCCAACTATCCTGTATTCCCGTTGTCTGCTGAAGGCCCAGTCTCAACCCTCAATATCAGCAGAGAACAACGTAAGTCCCCCCTGCCACAGGACTACATGATTGTCGAAGTGGGCAGTCTTCCACCAAAGAGTCGGTCCCCAAGGCCCTCTCTGGTGGCCCCCTGGAATCCTCCTTCATACATCCTGCCCTCCTCATCCTCCCACTGCAACAAACTCGCTATTGGTAAACCTGACGACTACACCGAAATGTCCTTTGCAGCTGGGGAGGAGTCCAAGAGTCCTACAGACATGCTTGAGCGTCTGTGTATCCTGGAACGACAGTTTTTCCCTTTCACTCCACAGACAGAGCCCAAGGTTGTCCGTGCTGATCCTCAAGGCAGGCGGAGACACAGCTCAGAGACCTTTATGACATCATCAGGAACACCAGTTGGAAGCAGTCAGGATGCCATAGGCACAGTGCCTTGCAGCAGTCAGCAGGTGGGGTGCAGTAAGTGTCAGAACTCTGCTTCTTTTGACAGCGTTTGGACAGACAGTGTGACATCTAGCAGTGAGGTGACACCAGGAACCTCCTCAGAAAGAGCCAATTCCCCCTCTTGGAGGCCTGGAAGTACTTTACCTGCAGAACACCAAAATGGCCTAAACTACATCGCCCTAGACCTGAGAGATGACCTCCAGCCTGGTAACACGTGCGGTCACGATGCAGTTTCCTTGCCATCCTCAAGTGCTCCTCCAGAGGACGGTGCCTATGCCAGTATAGATTTAATCAAATAAGAGGGGCTTACGTCAGCATCTAAAGGTAAGCTTTCCTTCTGTTGCACACATAGATCCATAGATGTTGAATATGTTCATTGAATATCTTTAATTGTTTTTCTTTGAAAGTCAAGCTTAAAAGTCTCCCTGCTTACTGAAATTCTGACCTGGCAATAAATTATTTTTTATTTAATTAAATTCTTCAAAGAGATGGTTCACCCAAAAATGTCAATTCTGTGTGCCACAGAAGACAGTAAGTGATATGGGTTTGGAAAAATATCAGGGTGAGAAAATTATGGCTGGTGAACAAATGTAACCTGAATATAAGACCAAAAATACAAATTAAGAATATGCTTTTTTGCAGTGAATTCTTACGACACACTACTGTGCCTGGTATTTGATGTGTTGAATAATATACTTTTCCTTACTGTAAGTGTGTAGATTTCCATTAACTCAATACTTAACTGTGATCTGGAAGATCTGAATGTAGAGCATTTTTATGTTTTGAATAATATTACAGGCAAGAAGTTAAGAGTGTACAAACAAATCATAATTTAAACAGTTCCCCCCTTCCTATTGCATCCTCTAACTCATTATTTGCTCTGAATGTTTATCATATTTATATCTACTTTATTTAGAGGAAGCTATGTACTTGGCTGAGGGTGTGTGTTGCTGTAGCGGACGCAAGAGAATTTAGCGTGAGTGAGTCAGTGTTCTCAGCAAGTGCTGGATGACTCATTTGTTTATCATAGTTGAAATGGAGATTGAGGTGTGTGTGTGTGTGTGAGAGAGAGATTAAGGCTGGCTTTAGCATTTGATGACACTCTAGCATCCCTCTCTCCCTGTCTAAATCTTCTTTTTCCCACTGGCAGACAGCTCTTTTGTAGATTCATAACTCAGGCTAATATATATACAGGAAACTTTTTTCTGACATCATTGCCGCCAACAGGCTACAGATATAGACTGCTGAGTTTAGCTGTAACAATTTTCACATATGTCATTGGCTGAAAACTTCATCACACACTAGCATCCTTTTTTTTTATCCAGAGCAGCCAGTAGTCACAGATAATTTAATAAAAGTGTAGTTAAAAGAATAGATCACAAAAAAAGAAAATTCTGTGATACTGTACTCACCCTTATGTTGTTCCAAACCTGAATGACTTCTGTGAAAAACAAAAGGGGATATGCAGGAAGTAGATCTCAATCACCATTCACTTTCTCCTAAAACATACTTTTTGTGTACCATAGAAGAAATGAATATGGGTTTGAGATCACTTGAGGGTGAGTAAATGATGACTGATTAGCTTAGACCAGAATTACATTTTTTTATTTCTGGGTTAACTAACGTTTTAAAGCTGCATTTTTGCACCACTAACCTCAAACAGAATTGCAAAACAATGACAATGTTTTAAAGCACATTTCAAACTCTCCCCCTGTCTTGCATTGCTGACAAACAGGCAGTCCCGACCCCACATGCATGGGGTTGGTTGAGCCAATGTTGATCACCCAGGTCCCTGAAAAACAAAAAAAAAACAGAGCAATGTCATAAAAGTATCTCAGTGTTGGCACTATTTTTAGGGGAAATCAACCCACCAAAAGCTTTAGTTGACAGTAAATTAAGCTGGGATAGGAGAATTCTAACAATTATCATTGACAAAAAATGCACACTGCATTTTTTTTGTGTGGGTGATATTCTCAAGTTAGAATATCATCTTAAAAGCGAACCTCAGTTTTGTGTACAGATTGCGTCACCTCTGCATGTCTCTTCCTGTCTGTCAGTGCAGGTTTTCACAAGACAAGTAACATTAACTTGGCCTATGTCATTGCACACATTTTAGTCTGTGTGTTGTGCATATTGACCCGGATGTTTTTTTTTGTCTTTATTGAGCTTTTGTATAATAACAGTAACCTATTTGCTATTATAATGTGGTGAGTGCATGGGTGTAAAGTAACAAATTACCAATACTCAAGTTACTGTAACTACATTTTTCCCCAAGAATTGTACTTTTAAGTAGTCTAAATATGTTATACTTTTACTTGAGTATATTTTAAGTGCTGTAACTACTTGTACTGCACTATTTTCCCACTGTCTATGTTCGCTACTTCCCTGTCCTGATTTAATTTTTATCTGTCTAAATGATTGGCTAGAGAGAGTCTCCCATCAAATCAAACGTAAAAAACTTGAACGGCAGCTGCAGATCTGGTACCATCTGTTATGGATTTGGAGAATGCCTCAAGTATAGTTTACAGCTGAATATAACTGGCACACCTCAAACGGCTTTTTGCAGTGAAAAGGGCCAATTGCTTGATCGTGTCATGCGAGTTTAACTTGCTCAAGCCAGATATCAGCATTAATACTTCCTCTAATTTGAAGAAACATATCGAGGTAAATTTCATATTTCTGCTTACTAGATTCGGTGTGTCTATAACGTAGCCTTTAATTTAACTATCTATCACTTAGATTATTGGGCTGCTGTGTGAGATTAATGCAATGTTATCAACAGGGCTGGGCAATAAAATTATCTAGATGTTTATCGGAAAAAAGAGAGATGTCCTCTATCAAACCTTTGAGTAGTTTTCTATGTTTAGCCTATGTTTTACATCTAGAACAGGGGTGTTCATTGCATCAACCATGATAGCAAGAGCACCACCTGGTTGGTTAATTAAAGATTAACTTTTTATTTCCTGACGTCTTTAGCTGCATGCTGTTTGATTAACAGTTGGCTAATGTTTGCGTGCTAATGCGCCTAAATGATCAAATACACTTTGAAATTCCGCCAATGCCCGTCTTAATGAGAATTTAATGTAAACGCAGTTGTTTTTGTCTAGTGAATTTAAACAGTGGGACAAAAGCAGATTTGCATCAAAATATTGTACATGTAACTGAATTGAGCACTGTCTAGTAGGCTATCTAATATGAAGACTATTAATCAAACAACAATAACAAGGAAATGAGAAAACCACTCACTACTTTTGGCTGAATAACTTTAGTAGCTTTAAAAGTATTAATGTAATAGAATAAAACAGTGACATTTTTAATAATAATATATTTTTTTAAATATTGTTAGTTTTTTTTAATAATACTGACCCCTGAGGTAGAGAGTGTGTTAGTTTGTATAATACATTACCAGGAAAGTAAAGATGTTAATATAATCTATGATTATGCTTAGCCTTTATAAAGATAGAAAAGTATCAACCTTTTGCAGAGCAATACTTCAACAGAATATTCCACCATTCACAAACTTTAGAAAATTGTGTATCATGCATGAGAATGAGAACACAGCTATTTCTTGGCTTAAAAGATACAAGAACTAAATCATTGTGGAACATTGTATCTCAAAAGGAGGACAATGTGGCCCCCCCCATGTGCTACTTAAAGAAATAATTCACACAAAAATGAAAATTCACTTATCATTTACTCATGCCATCTGTCTATGACTTTCTTTTGTCAGAACACAAATTAAGATTTTTAGAAGAATATTTCAGCTCTTTAGGTCCATTCAATGTAAGTGAAGGGGTGCCAAAATGTATATGCTCCAATAAGCACATAAAAGCAGCATAAAAGTAACAACTCCAGTGGTTTAATCCATAACTCCAGAATTGATATGACGGGTGTGGGTGAGAATCAAATCAATATTTAAGTTAATTTAGCTAGAAATCTCTGCCCAGTAGGTGGCGATATGCTGAAGAATTTTAATCACCAAAAACACAAGAAGTGAAAGTTAAAATGGAGATTTGAACAGGGAGGAGAATTTGTAAAAAAGGATCACATCACATCTATCATGAACACATGGATTAAACCACTGGAGGCACATGGATTAGACTACTTTTATGCTGATTTATGTGATTTGTGGAGCTTCAATATTTTACACCGATTCACTTTCATTGTATGAACCAAAATATTGATATATTGATATTCTTCAACAAATCTTAATTTGTGTTGTGCAGAAGAAAGTCATACACATTCAGGATAGCATGAGGGTGAGTAAATGAGAGAATTTTCATTTTTGGGTGAATTATTCCTTTTTAAGCGTGATTTATCACCTGTACCAAACAGCTTTTCTCATTCCTGCTCTTCCTCTATTGTCTATTGACATGACGTGCGAAGTGATCCTGCTTATTTAGCATTTTTGCATTCCTTGCATTGTTTGAACATGTTTTATGCACAACAATAATGCTCTGTCGGGATTGAGGAAAATTTAGACCCTACACATAAACTGATTTTAATGTAACCGTTTCATACATTATGAATTAAAATGGTGATCAATGTATTGAAAATTACTTTTTAATCTGTTAATTTCTGTTATCATGTCTCTCTTTTATTTTTTGGAATGAGATTCATGTAGTGTTTATCCACAGATAAGAGATGTATTTTAAAAGTTGGCATACAGTCTTCATTATAATGGGGCATAGGTTTTGCAACTCGGTACTCAATAGTCACTACTCATGAGTACTTTTAAATGAGCTACTCATTTACTCTTACTTAAGTAGTTTTTAGGACAGCTACTTTTACTCTACTCACACTAAATGTTTTGGGAAGTAACAGTACTTCTAATTGAGTAAGATATTTTCACCCCTGGGTGATTGTCAGGTGTCTTTGTATTTAACAACTTAAAGAGATGTTGAGGGTGAGTATTGATATTATTGAGATATTGCAACTGGGTTACTGCAACATTCTCTTCTCAATCTCATGCCTTAGTTTCTTCTCTCACTCTCTCTCTCCTGCTTTCTCTCTCTATTTGTCTGTTAGGACTGAGCAGCATGTTATGCAGTGAGTTTTATGCTTGTGCATGTTTTTTGGCTCATTCACTGGTTTCTTGTGATATGGGCTAATAGACTTAGCATTTTGCAGCACTTGGACACTTGCAGCAGGAAATGCATCAGTGCTGAAAAGGAGGCGGTTGTCTTATCTCTTTCTTTCTCTTGTTCCCTCTAATTTCACAGAAAAGTACCAATATGTACCAGTGTTTTGTGTGGACATCATGGAACTACTATGGCTTTGTACATTATGTATTACTGTAACATGGTACCTCTCTTTCACTCTCCATCTCTCCTTTTCTCAATTAATTTATGAAGTGAGACCATTCTACTAGCACTGAAAATTATTCTGCCAAACAACAGCAGCACAAGTACAATTACGTCCCGCTCAATCAAATCAGCCTGTTTTGTCAATCATTTATTTTCTGAAACACTCTTGTTCTGTCAATCATTGTTCATATTTAGGTTTGCTGACATAATTTTGGAGGACAAGGTTATGTAGATAAGGTGTGTGGTTTTAAGTTGGCAAAATGGTGGAAGAAGTAAATTTGAGTCTAGCATTGTGTGTGTGTGTGTGTGTGTGTGTGTGTGTGTGTGTGGTAGTGGGATGTTAAGGTAATGTTTTGAGTATGCTTTGAGTATGCCCACAAGGGCAATAAGTATGTCTTATTAAGAGGTATGTGCGCTCTTTGTGGTGTTGGAATTTAAATTAGCAAGCGCATAACTACACAGGATTGCTTTTCAGTGCTCACTCTAGGGCTGTCACACAGCATGTGGTAAACAGCCAAAGGTTGCAGAGAACAGGACAGTTTGTTCTGTATTAATTGGAGCCATCACAGATCCTTAAAGGTGTTTTAATTGGTTAATTTGGTCTCTGATCTTGTGATTCTGTGTCAAGGCTCTTATTGTATACTGTACATTTTTTATTTAGTATTGTCAAAACTGAAATATTTGACATTAACAGACATTTAAATATATTCCACAAGACAAAACAATAACTGAAATAACACATTGTTGTTCACTGTTTTTGGCACAAAGCTTCCAGGTACTGTAAATTCTTAGGTTTCCTTGCCCCCACATTGGCTTGATGTTGAGATCCTATGTTGCCAATAATGACAATTGAGGAACCACACAGAACTATCACAATATGCTGCAATTATTGATGCTTTGGGAGGCAACACACTGTGTAAACGTTTGAACAGGATAATTTCATGTATTAATTTGTTTTGTGGAATATACTAAATATCCTGTATGCAACTTCTTCAGGGCAGTACAAAAAAATCTGTTCTTATAGTCCCTCATTATTTAAAAATGCTAAACCTCTTACAGGGGTATGTATGTAAGGGTTATGTAAACTTATTAGCACTACACGCACACGTGCAATATCTTTCCGATCGTCTACTGTCCAGTTATGGTGAGCCTGTGCCCTATGCAGCCTCAGTTTCCTGTTCCAAGTTGACAATAGTGGTACCCGGAGGGTCTTCTTCTGCTATAGCCCATCCACCTCAATGTTCGATGTGTTGTATGTTCAGAAATCCTTTTCTGCATAGAACTGTTGTAGCGTGTGGTTATTTGGGTTACTGTCACCCTACTGTCAGCTTAGACCAGTCTGGCCATTCACTCTGACCTCTCTCAATAACAAGCTGTTTCTGCCCACAGAACTGCCACGCTCTGGATAATTTTTTGTTTTTCGCACCATTCTCTTTACACTAGAGAGTTGTGCATGAAAATCTCAGGAGATCAGCAATTGTAGAAATACTCAAACCAACCCTTGTGGCACCAACATTCATGCCACTGTCTAAACCACTTGTGTACTGTATATGTTTACATACTTATTGTTATTCCAATGTTATTTCAAACTGATTAAATTTAACTAGATTTCTGTACTCAATATTGAGACATGTATTTGCTTAACAGTCTAATAGGACCAATTTAAAATGTAAAGAGTGCAGCACAAGAGCTGTGCTGAGCTAAAGTCTTGCTCTGAGGCATCATGCGTTTCTGTAAATCACTTATGCCTATATTTACAGTGTTATTTTGAGAGCACACCTTATTTACGACCATGGCATGTGCTAAGCAGTATTGCTCTTATTGCAGGAAATTAGGACCACAAGTAATGGGATCCTTTTCTGTGTTAAATTCTGTCCACACACACACAGTCTTCCTTACTAAGCACACAGGAGAGCCAGGACACATACATAATCATTTAGAAAAAATACTTATTATTTCTTTAAATGTGTGCAAAATCTCTTTACTTCATTTTCCTTTTGTGGTACATGGCAGTCTTCAAAGCCTTTGTGTTCCAGTATGTGAACAGTCAGTGTGAACACAAGCAGTACATTTTGAAGTGACGTGCTTTGCAGTGGGCCAATATTGTTTGTCCGTGATTGTGGATAAGTTTGTATCAGCTTTTAGAGTTCAACCCCTACTAGTTTAGTGGAATACTGAGTTAATGATTACTTTGAGACACAGATGGAAACTTTGACCCCATACGTATGCAAACAAGTTTCCCCTCCCTTAAGAGACCTTCACCCCAGGTTTGTGTGCACAGTGATTAGTGGATCCATGAATTGTACTACACGTGTACACATAAACACAGAGGCCCCAGAAAGTACTTGGACACTTAAAGGGATAGTTCAACCAAAAATAAAAACTCATAATTTATTTTTCCTTGTAATGTTCCATACCTGTGTGACTTTCTGTCTCCCACTGAACACAAAAGGAAATGTTAGGTACTGACATCCTCAGTCACCATTCATTTTCATTATATGGCAAAAAAAGTGTCAATGTTCTTCAGAATATTTCCTCTTATGTTCCATGGAAGAAAGAAATCCATATGGGTTTGGAACGGCATAAAGGAAAATGAGGACATCATTTTTATTTTTGTGTGAATTATTCCTTTTTAAGCCACACTTAAAAAATGTGAATGGATTTACTTATAAATATCAAACCAGTTAGTATACATTTTAAAGAAATATATGCCAAACATTCTTTTCAAAACATTTGACAAAAATTATGTTTTTAGGTTTTAAATGATAAAACAATAGAAATAAGCCTATTCAAAGTACTTTAAACTAAAAAATTATTTAGTGTATGTGATTACACCTCTGGATACTCTGCTAAGAGTTACTTGAGAGAAACTGACTTCATCCACTTAAAATCAACTTGACACCAGCTTGTTAATAGTCATTTGCAAAAATGGTGCATAAAAGTTAAATTAGATTGTGAGAAAGGGTGTAGAATAATTTGTTTGCAAGCACCACTTGGTTTGATATGTTGTGTCTAATGCAATGATGTTCAGACATATTTAAGTGTGACTTAGAGGTGTACTTGGTACTTATGTTGTCTTGGAGTGACATGTGGCAAAAGCAGTACCGTAGTTTTGAGTTTCCGATGCATTGTAGAAATGCGCAACCAAAGCAAAAATAATCAGATAAAAGAAAAAAATTATTTCTTGAAACGATTGGATTCTTCATCTCATGACAGATTACATGTGTTTATACCTAAACACGAATTAAGGAAATAATTACTGAGAGTACCTTAGTGTCCAAAAGTGGCTAAATCTGTACATGCATTCACACAGAGCATGAGTGTGTGATGGCATTTAGCACATGTTGAGGTCTTCTGTCATACATCCCTCAAATACAACATATGCGATCACATGAGCTTTTTTAAAACATATGGACTCGAATTAGTTTTGAGGGATGACAGGTATATTTTGGTGCTGAACATGGTGTGCTGTACTTGAGAGCCTTAGACTTGCACACGCACACACGATCATACCATTTTATGGTCATACCAATTATTGTTTAAATTGCTTATTCATCCAGTGTTTATTTTACTGTAATATCCTGTGTATGCTGTTTACATCAAAGGCCACACCATAAACCCCTGTGAGGTGCACTTTATCACCTGTTCTGTTTCTCTCTCTCTCTTTCGCTCCTTTGCATACTGTAGATTGAACTCATTGTAGTCAAGTCAGTGAAGTAGACCGTTTCAGAGAACAGTTTGCCCCTAGATTGTATACTGCACAACTCTGGATTTGGAATGTCAAGCAGAGCAGTTCCAAGCACTTTTAAAGATTTTACAATGCTTGCAAAATATATTAAGTATTGGTGTGTTTGAATTGAACTGCAAACCTTCTAAACATTATTTTGATATACAGTATGTGTGCTTGTTTTAAATGCTGATCCATAGGGTCCTTTCGCCCTATAGGGTGACCATAAATTCGTACAAATTGTCATACTTTGTTAAGTATATTTATTTTCATCTTTGGGTGAATATCCCTTTAAGAAGTGACCTTAAGTAATTTATTTATATTTACCCTAGACCAAATGATAAAATAGGGATATATGATTTAGTTTCAGGCTTTAAAAAAACATTTAAAATATCTCAGAGGGGTAGAATGACATGAAAAGTAATATTTTAAATATCAAAATATTGATATTGGTGATCTCACCATCAAAAACATCCCTAGAGTTACTGTAGCCTTTCTGTCAGCTCAAATCAGTCTGTCCATTCTCCGTTGAACTCTCTCATCAACAATGCATTTCCATTAGCAGAACTACCGCTCACTGGATATTTTTTTGTTTTTGGCACCATTCCGTGTAAACTCTAGAGACTGTTGTGCATGAAAATTCCAGTTACAGAAATACTCAAACTAGCCCATCTGGCACCAACAATCATATACTACGGTTGAAATCACTGAGATCACATATATTTCCCATTCTGATGGTTGATGTGAATATTAACTGAAGCTCTTGACCCATATGATTTTATGCATTGGACTGCAGCCACACGATTGGCTAATTAGAATATAGTTTGATGAACAGTAGCACTGGGTTATGACACCGTTGTTTGGCTAATTCAACAAGATGTAAAGCTACAATCTACTTGCCGTTTGCCATCGATCTTCAAGCTCTTAACTTGCCTATGTAGGTGCTCTGTTTTCCTGTTAGCGCTCGGCGCCGCCTATTGCTTGGTTTTAATCTAGACAGTTGCTGATATTTATACCTTATTGGTATACCGTGATAATTAACATGCACAATAATGTTATCGTGAGCACGTCAAAATACAGTGCAATTTTCTAGACAACCTATTAACCAAATTGTTTTGATTTTTCAGAATGCACTGTGGCATTTTCATCAATAAATCAACATTCCCAACACTAACTCTTAAAGTATTAGGAAGACATACCAAATTATTAGGAAACTCTCAAATTCATGTTTCTTTTTCAATTAAAATTTTTCCTCAAAATGTTTCCATTTTTGTTACGCTTTCATTTGCGATGAAAATAAACCATAATGAATTAGATAAATGCAAAATGGAAGCAATGGACTTAGACTTTTGAAAGCCACCATGTCTCTTTGAATCTTATATGGTTTGATCTTTGCAAAGTTACTTTATTTGTGATTTATTTAATTTAAAAAGTACAGAACAAGTAACTAAATCTTGTAATTAAGAACAACAATAATTTATTTATCTTTTGTAATTCAATACAAAACCGTGATAATACTGTAAACTGTGATGAATGTTTAATCAATTATCATGACACAAAAATTTTATACCATCACATCCCTAATTTAATCACACTTATGTGCTTATTTATGTATATTACAGCAATATTGAATTAAAATGAAACTGGCATGCTTTATGTCCACTATTGAAATCCTTGTTTATATTTCCACGGAAGTTTCTCACAAACCTCGGCACATGCTTCAGAAGCGCTTAATCTCCATGCACACTTCGGGAGCTGCTCTGAGTGCAGTCAGCGGCGAACACAATGAAATAGAAGTTGGTTTTTCCGCATGAATTTTTTTTTTTGCCTACAGATGCCTGCAGATGACTATAACTTGTAGCTATTAGCTTGAGAACACAATGGGATCACAGCATGAAGCCTTACCTTGTCCAAGTTCAAATTTTATAACAATACCATAAAAAATGTCTTAGTTTTTCTAAGGATACACCCAGGTGTTTTACAAAAGTGCCTTTTGGATACTCCAAAAGGACCCTTTGGTAACCATGGACATATACCTAGGACTAAAAGGCTACTACTTTTGAATGCTTCAACGTACAGTCATAATTTTGGGCTCTAATGAAAGATGACACTTAGAGCTATCATATTCCATACAGATCCACTATTAGTTTTGCTGACACAGAGTAACTGATGCATAAACACATTAGAGTGCCTTTTCACTTCTTGAAACTAAACATTGTGCATATAAAAGAGTCAAAACTAGTGCTATGGTGGAAATTCTGTTTATATAAAAAATACACAACAAACTATTTACATGAATTTTTACACAAAGTATTTACAAACAATTATAAAATGTTACATGCTTCTAGCAACATGCCAGTCATTGTAGCAGTCACGTTTGAGTACAAAGCACAAAGGCACATCACAGGAGGAGTACTTCACTGGTGTCTTTGCATGACACTGCCTGGACTTCAGACGACCAGCGGTGCAAGAATTGGTGATGTGCACCGGCCTGTGATGTGCTCTTCGTGGAGCAGGAGATACGGGTCTGGCTGTGGATTGAGACCCCAACTCTGCCAGCTCCTCAGCAAGGGTCTCTCTGAAAGCCTTCTGGTTCATAGGGACCTCTCCTTTACATGGGGCTCTTCTCTTGATGAGGTGCTGTCCTGCTGCTCCACTCTATGTGGCCGCTTGCTGAGTGGGGGAGAAGTATCCGTCAGATAATTGCCTATAGTGAAAATAAAGAAATAAATGTAATTTACAAACCTAGACAAAACTTTTCCATCTTTTCGGTATTCTATATATATATTAGTTTTTCTTTTCGAGTGTGTAAATATGTATTATTGTATGTATATTTACTGTAAATACTGTACACTTTGCCAGTGTACTATGGAACAAAGAGATACACACCTCCCCCAAAAATTCTGACTGTCAAACACAACATATATTCTTATTTTCAACTTAGTTATATATATATATATATATATATATATATATATATATATATATATATATATATATATTTACAGTAAATAAACAAAACATCTATATAGCATGTAAATAGATCTGAAACAAACAATTTACTAAAACCTCACACATGCACAAACAAATACAAAAAACTCCCACAAACAGTTCAAACACTCACTGAGGAAACCCACGACTAAGGGTAATTAAAAAATGTGTATTCATTATTCAAACTAAAGCTTATTTATGCAGAATATACAGTAATATATGTTATAAAACACAAGAAAACACTTTTTCTTGTGTCCAGAGCAATGTCTCATCCCTCCATAATAATTTCCTCTGCCTCTGAATCCTCCGTATTGTTTTCAGAAATTTAATCTACAGACTCATCGTTTTCACAACGAATGCATTCTTATATCACATCCTGGAGCGAAAATCCTGTTTTTCTCGTCCGTTTCGCCATATTTAAATCTCCAAATGTGTAAACAGTTCCAAAACAACACTCCTCAGCTTTTACGCACAGACACACAAAACACTCGGTAATGGCAAGACAACTTTGCGCACACACATTACAGAAACATTCTCTAAACTTCCCACTAAAGCTGCATATCATTGTTTTCAGAATTTCATTGGCTATACGATACGCCAGTCATCCGCAAACTCTGCTGTAATTGGCTTGATCTTTACACAAAGGAAAGGGGGGAGGCCCTTACATTCGACATAGACTGTGGTTGGCTATTGAAGGCTTTGAACAAGACATGGAAGCTCCTATTGGGTCAAATGAGGTGTCAATCGAAAGGTCAGAGTGCAGCATCCATTTTGATACACATCTGAAGTTATTACCAATAATATGTGAAAGATTAGGCACTGCAGCCGGGTACTTTGAAATGATGCAACAAGAGTTTGTGGGTATTTATTGATGTAATAATGTGATTTGGACTAAAAATCTTACTTGATTTGATCGTTTTGGACATTTGGCAGTGCAACAACACTGCTTTTGTCGGGGAGTTATGGATCAGTGGACTACTATGAGGCTTCATAGGTGAGGTTATTGTTTGTTTATATGGTGGGGGTCTGACAAAGATATAGATTGTACCTGCTGTTGTGATTGTATCTTAAAATGGTTTATATCAATAGAAAATCAAGAAATGGAGCTTTCCAAAGATATGTGGCAAGTGTACCAATGTACACACAGCAGTTGTGTACATCACATCGTTATTTTTGTAACATTCAGAGGCCTGTCCGCGGTATGTTACAATCCAGGGAAAAGCTATGGGGTTAAAACTCCCTTTTTTGGAAATCAAACTGTGATTGGAATTTGAAGTGCACTATAGTTACTGTTATATCAAATAATTGTGGTTCAATCTAATAATTGTGATCAGACAAATATTTAATAATTGCGAGAGGCCCAATGAAGATAAATACACAAAGTTACTGTACCATCACCTCATTAGCTCACCACTACAAGTATCTTACAGTTCATTTATCTGCTTGTCTCACATAGTATTACTGTGTTTCCTGACAAAGGTGGATAAGACAAGCTTGAGTCCCACTCACCATTATTTTGTGTCATTAAGTGTCAAGTCACTTTCCATAACCTATGCTGTGACTTGACAGTTCTACTAAACGAATGATGTCTGTACTAGTAGGAGCCACCCTTTCTGTGTTCATATACAACAGAAACAAGAGACTCCCATTGGGGTCAGGGGCAATCCCACTGTCGTATGTAGCAGAACAGGCCCTAAAATAGGCCTGGAATGAAAGGGAATACAGCATTAGTTAGGTCATCGTTCTAATTAGCACCAGCTTACCCTGGCACAGCACTATGAAATGTTTGGTATCCGTGCTGTGATGCAAAGGGTATTGCGTTGCAAGCTGCTGTTCACTTTTTTTAGGACAGTATGAGAGCGGAGTTAAGCCAGAAAAAAAACTCTTGGACCTTTGGTACCCAAATGGACCTGCTCTTCACTTGAACAATGAGACAGAGTCATTCCTGCGGATCCAGACAGCCGCTCAATGAAGAGCTCTGAAATTGGCTACATTGTGCCCCCACCACCATTGTTAAGTCAGACAAAGCCCTTTATCAAAGGCATTGCTTTTGTGCACCAGGGCAAACCAGACCTACATTGCCTACCAGAAACATCAAGGGATATAGAGGGATATGACTGGTGAAGGGCTTGTTGTTATCCTCAGGCAGGACAGGTAGGATATGGTAAGTCTGGGTAGGGATGAAGGCAAATATAGTAATCAGGGCTCAACAGTTAAGATTTTGTCTGAAGGCCCATTTAGGTCAGTAGTTAAGATTCCTACTTGCTCAGCCAAAATCTTCACTGGCGCACACATGAAAAGTTGCTCATTTTATTTTATATGCCAAAAATATTTTTGAATTAATTAAGTTTTCTTCTTATGCAGTAATGAAATCTAATAATTAAAGTCCATATATTAATGTAAATCCATGACAGCTATAAATTCGTTAACATGGATGGAATACAATGTAAAACACAATTCTGATTGGTTTATCATTTAAAAACTTCTCACTTAGTCATTCTAGCAATTTCGACATCTATGTCAGTCATTTAGGTAATCTGTAAAATGAGATGCCTGAAATGAATCTTGTTTAGAATATTGTATGAATAAAGGTGTTTTGCCCTTTATTTGGAATTTCCAATTAGTCTACAAAAAGAGGTTTGAAAACTATACATTTACCAAAATAATCTTTATTACTGATTCACCAAAGCTACTCATATTAAGGCAAAGTATTTCTTCATCTTTGACCCCGTTTACACCTGGTATTAATTAGGGATTGCGCCGATCCGATACCTGGATTGGTATCGGCTCCGATATTGACGTTTTTAGACTGATCGGGTGTAGGTCTGATGAGCCACGTGTGTGTGTGTGTGTTATTCATGATAACTGAACCCAAAAATGACATAAAAGAACCATAAAAACACCATTAAAGTAGTTAATGTGACTCGTGCATATTATTCAAAGTCACTTGAAGAGGTGCAATAGCTCTGTATATCGCAAAAGGCTGTGTTTAATAAGTTAATATATAAAATGCACATGCAGCGCAAGCTGCTCTGTTGACGCACACACACTTGCGGTTATTTTTAGCCTTCACACACTGCACAATATTTGAGCGCTACTCACAAACGACATCTCCAAAAGAAGGTGCTCAATAGTTCGGTTCACTTATAATATGCATTTAGAAAGGCACCGGAGGTGAATTTTACCAGAATTTGAATAAGAAGCGAATTAAACTACTGTGTGCTTGCCTACAAACAGATAAACTGACTTTATGGAGAGTTCAGAATGTCAAAAATAAAGCCTGAGGGTTTTAAAGATAAAGGTGCACAATTGATAAATATTAATGTTGTAATTAAAATTCTAAAAGTCAATTATAATAGTAATAATAATTTCTTAATAAGCTATACATTTATATTGAAATAATGTGTAGTTAAAGTTTGTGTTTCTTTACATATTACAGAGTACCTCCCAATTAGTTCCAAAAAAAAACAACAACACTGGTATCGGCCGATACTGAGATTTCACATATCGGAATCAGATTGGAAGAGAAAAAAGTGGTATCGGTGCATCCCTAGTATATGCATCTCAGGTGATCCTATCTTATGTGGTCTAGCGAGACACATCGTTGTTTATACCTGGTCACTTAAATACATCTCCTGTGACCACCTATGTTCGGATATCAAGAGGAGGGTCTCTAATTTCATGATATGTTACTGCATGATAATAAAGCGCAAATTAACCTGGCACACTGTTTCTCCCAGATTTAGATGAAATTTAATCTAAACACAAACGCATAATTTCAAGCAGAACCATCCATTGTTTTAATGGAGTAGCTGCATTAACACAAGCTTCACGTGTGTGGTTCTTATCAGTGCCACTGCAATTTGATATCAGACACACTAAAGAAGAACTCTGGTGCTTGTGTATGTATACGCTTTTTAAAATCTTCAGATTGGACAGTTATTTCCTTTTTAAAAGTGCTTTCAACCAGCAAAGTTTAAGCACTTGTTTTAGCGCAGCAGTTGAGGGGTGGTGCTTCACTGCTGTCTGTGATACATTAGTGTTTTCACCTGAAATGTGATGTGGTCACATGTGTTTTTCCCTTTTCTCCCCAATTTGGAATGCCCGATTACCAATGTGCTCTTAGTCCTCGTGGTTGCGTCTGAGACCGTCAATCCATGCATCTTATCAAATGGCTTGTTCAGCGCGTTACTGAGGAGACATAGCGCCTGTGGAGGCTTCACACTATTCTCCGTGGCATCCACGCACATCTCGCCACACACCCCAACGAGAGCGAGAACCACATTATAGTGACCTAGAAGAGTTACCCCATGTGACTCTACCCTCCATAGGAGACCTGGCTGGAGTCACTCAGCATGCCCTGGATTCGAACTCACGACTCCAGGTGTGGTAGTCAGCGTCTTTACTTGCTGAGCTACCCAGGCCCTGGTCACAAAACGTTTGGGACCCCGTTTACACCTATTTTTAGAGCTGACAACATGTGATCAGATCACCCAAAACACCTCTTAATACTATGTGCAAACGGGGTCTTTAAGTACTGATAATGTAAGTGCTGACAACTAATAATGACAGTATAACTTTCCATAGATTGTTAACTTTTTGCTTTGTTCAGAGTAGGGCTGAGTTATGCATCGAATACCCACAATATAATCGCAATGATTTTGGTGATGAAATCAAATTCAACAATATTGTGAATATCACGATACTTTTATTGAGCCTTTTATTTGGCCATTAAGTTTCATAGAGTGTATCAGAGTAGAGTCATTTCACAATCCTGTATAATTAATCAAATTATACGTAAAATTAACATCAAAATGGAAATATGCGATTATTTAACTGCCAAAGGCTGTGTTTAAAGACAGATTAACATGGCCTATGTGTGCTTCAGAATGAACCGGCAACGCGCTGAGTGGTTCACATGATGCGAAATGTAAAAAATAACTGTCAAACAAACATTGTACTTCCCGTTTCATTATAAAAGTTCTTGGTGAAGGTGAAATAAATATGACTGCACTTGCAGTGTCAAAATAAAACTGACAGTTTAGAGTGAAGTAAATAGGACAGAAATATATTAATTTAATTTTTACAAATATTATCCTTAAAATAATAATATAAATATAGTATTATGTTACAATAACAAACTTGATTGGGTTCCACAGTAATAATTTAGTACTATGCAATATTCACCGTGTTTCATAAAAATACGTTTTTGCACACCTTGTTCATTCATAAAGAAAAATGTTGTAGTAAAACTATATGAAGATGAATACGATTTTTATTAAGTTCCATATATGATTGTATGTTAAATATAAGTATAAACGTGCAAATCAATGAAAATTACTACGTTTTACTCTACCTTGTGTTAATTTAGTTAAAAACTGTGGGAAACATGCCTTTGTCGTTTTTAAATAGATTTTTATTTAATACCTTTTAAATATGAATTCCTCCATGGCTGTTTAGATAAAATTATGGTTCCCCTGATTGAAAAAAACCAAAAAACAAACACTTATGCTATTTCAGAGCAAAAACAGAATTATCGAGATGTATATCGAATATCATCAATTTGCTGAAAAATATCAAGATATAATTTCTGAAGCCATATCACCCAGCCCTAGTTCGGAGGTTAAAGCTGTGATTTGGTTAGCCCTGCCTTTCAGATTGGTTCAAACCAGCTTTATGCACTCCGGTATGGTAATGCCAGCAATACAGGCTTCTCTATTTTGTTATATTGTCTGTTGACACAAAGAGCTGTTTGTTTCTATTGGAAACTCCAGTTCAATGATTTAACAGATAGAGTAGTCATTTGCTCTACAAACATAATGACCAATCATTTGTGGCTCTAGGAACATGAAAAAACATAGTATTTTATGCTTAGTTACATGGTCGATCTATTCAGGTAGAAACAATTGAGAAAATATTTTTTCAACCCTCAATCTGTATGACACTAAATGTTACTTGATGTGTTACTTGAAAAGCTAGGACCACCTCAGCAGTAATTTACAGTTTGGTATATTTATCTGCTTGTCTCACATTTTGGCAGCCATATCACCCTGTAGCTCTAGACTGGCTGAAACTGGCTAATACCTGGATGGGAGACCTCCTGGGAAAAACTAAGGTTGCTGCTATAAGAGAAGTTAGTGATACCAGTAGGGGTGCTCACCTTTCTGTATGGGTCATAACACTCCAGTACAGTGGCGGGTACACAATACTGTAAAAAGGCACCATCTTACAGATGAGACGTTGAACAAAGGTCCTGACTCTCTGTGGTCATTAAAAATACCAGGACAATTCTCATAAAGAGTAGGAGTGTAACCCCAGTGTCCAAGCCAAATTCCCCCATTGACCCTTATCAATCATGGCCTTCTAATAATCCCCATCCCTGAATTGGCTGTATCACTACTCTATCCTCTCTACCTATCAGCTGGTGTGTGGTGACCATACTGGCACATTATGGCTGCCGTTGCATCATCCAGGTGGATGCTGCACACTGGTGGTGGTTTAGGAGAGTCCCCTATTCACTATGTGAAGTGCTTTGAGTGTAATGTCAGAAAGCGCTATATGAATGTTCATTCATTTATTAATTCATATTGAATTACTGTTTTGCCTGACAAAGGTGGCTAAGACAATCTTAAGTCTGACCTGTGGTCGTCTCATCACAAATGTTGTCAAGGTGCATAACTTGCTTTGGTCTCATTTCACACATATTTAAAAAAAAAAAAAAAAAAAAAAAAGTACTGTAATTTAATGCTTTTCCATCTGTTAACAGTTCTTCGATTCTTCTGCTGATACAGCTGGAACACTAAAAATACAATGCGACTATTGCAGTCTAACTGTTAATAAATCACACCTATTATGAGCCAGTTCTTTGTAATAAATCATCAAAAACACTTGAGTTATTGCTTTGAATCTGTCTTGTGTCACTTGGTTTCTCACTGAACCATAAGTCATTACTTTCATCATGGCCAAGTTAAACCAAGAACCATTGCTGTGTTTTAGTATTTTTGTTCTGTAGGCCTATATGTTTATGTCAAACTATTGAAGAAGGCGCTGCTTCCTCAACTACTAAAACTCAATAGAGAAACAGAATCATTCAATTTCTTATTACCATTCCTATTATCTGGTTGTCATCTTGAATCCGAGCCCTTTGCATCAATAAAAGTTAGCCATTAGCTTATAAAAAAGGTGATGTGAATGCATGTAAGTAAATTAGTACTTTTATTATGCCCATGTTTGATTTTTTTGGGTCAAGGTGAGGTGCTACAGTATCAATGTGGTGTTAATCACATGAATCGGCTCTCTGTGCCAACAGAGTACTACTAAACGAATGACATCTGTACAAGTAGGTGCCACCCTTCATACATGCATCCACTACTGAGAGAAGACCCTTCCCCTGTTGTATACACACTCGCCGAAGTAACTACCATAGTGACGTCAAGTAGTATGTGGTGCTTCATGCAGCCTGCAGCCAGAGTGAGAGAAGAGACGAGGTGGCGAAAGTGCTTTTTAACCGTGGAGCATACACTGAACTCAGCTGACAACATGTTGAAAATTCCTAACCTATTAATAATACAATAACCTACTAATGTCAGCTGTGAACTTCTCTCTTTTCTTAATCATTTGTGCATCATAGGTTTTTGACCAGTCACAGGGTACAGCACCTCCCACAGTCCCTATACACACCAAACGTACCTACCCTGGATTAGGAGCAAAACATGTCCCCTCAAATGGCTTTTAGGAATTCTAGTTCCTCAGATGTAAAAGTGACAAAGTACTAGTGCTGGCGAAAAATAACCTAAAATGGGCTTTAGTACCGCCAGTGGGAAAGGGTCTTGTGGCCAGGTTGACTAATAGATACTAGCTCCAGAATCCTCATGGACTTTATTTTACAGTCCTCATTCCCTCATTGTTTTTGGGATGATTTTTGTGTTGGTCATGCCATCTCTGGTGGCACGCTCTGGGGTAAAGAAGGCATCAGAGCAGGGTCAAGCCCGGAAGAACTCTGGGACCTTTAGTACCACAATAGACCTGCCTTTCATTTGAAAAATGAGACCGCAACATTCCTGCCGCTCCAGACGGCCACTGAACAGAGAGCTCCTAAAGCAGCTGCATTGTGCCCCCACCATCTTGGTTAGGTCAGACAAAGCCCTTTATCAATGGCATTGCTTGTGTGCACCAGGGTCAAACCAGGCCTCCACTGCCAACCAGAACCATTTGGGGATGTAGTGGGTAATGACAGGTGAAGGGCATGCTGTTATCCTTGGGCAGGACAGGTAGGAAATAGTAAGGCTGTGGAGACTGCTTAGAAATAGGGCTGAAATGATTAGTCGACGTTATCGGAAACGTCTACAATAAAACATTGTAGACAAAAATGTTTGTTGTCGAATAGTCATGTGATCACATTAAACTCTAATGATGAAGCAAGAGAGCAGCACTGCAGCTCACGCCTGAATGAGGAGAGGAAGATTTACACAGCTCACAGTCCAGATGCACTCAACTTTCCAAACAGCTTAAGGTGATGTAGATCGCAAAGTAAGAGGGAATTATAATGCAAATATACAAGATAAGTAAATACTCTTGTTGTGGAATAACAGAAGACAAAATTGTTATCTGAGAATGTTGAATATAATATAAAAAATTTAAATATTTTAAAATACTTAGAAATCCTTAAAGATGCTTTCACCTGAGAAGCAGCATATAAGATATTTAGACTTGCTTTTAGAGAATAGATCTTTAATATAAGTATATTTTGTCTTTACTGCACTCGAAGTATACTCAAGTGAATAAATACACTTGTATACAAAATATACTTATATTTAAGATACATTCTCTGAAAGCAAGTATACAATTCTTATGTTGCTTCTCATGTAAATGTATCTTGTTTTAAGAATTCTTAGACTATTTTAAATGGAAAACAAGACAAAAAAAAGTTTATAACAATAGTTTTTTTTTGCAGTAAATTTCTTTACTGAATTAAACTTATTAAAGTATTTTTCCCCCTTTAAATCAGTGAATGTCATTTAGAGATATTTTCAAAAGATGATTTTGACCTCTAATGTTGGTAAACACATTTAATACAGCCTTTTAAGTCGGAGCGCAAGCTGAATAATCGGCTAAGAGATAATGATTAATCATTGCAATAATCACTGAATAGACGTTAGATTAATCATTAATCAAAATAAACATTAGTAACACACACAGAAGACCTGTCAGAGCCAAACATCACAACACAGAAACAAGCAATTGGATCCAATCCCCCTTTCTGGCATTCTACTCAAAATGTGGTTATGCCGATGCTTTGAATGTACAAAGCAAACAGCAGCTTTTTAGCATATACTGTATAATCAAGTTACAATTGCTTTCTGTTTTCGTACTGGATACAGGGCAAGGTGCATTACCTCTTTGTTAAAGTATTGTCATTTAAGTGTTGTCACGTTTAATGTTGTTTTCTTTAAATTTGTTAAATACCCACCTCCATTGTTTTTTTATTATTATTATTAAAGCACAACTGTTTAGACGTGTTGTGGATCATAGAATATGCTTCGTTTAATGGAGGTGAAAGTACCCTGTGTCCACAATGAGTTCATGGGTTAATGATTTTCTCCCTTTCTCCCTACAGACTGAAGACAGCCCAATCAAATTCTTGCAGATATGCCGGATGACATGATGGCGCATGACCCTGCGGTACAACACAAGGATCCTGAGATTTCTTTTTATTGAAGTTATTTTTTTATTGTTCAGTGTGCTGTCACAGAGCGGACATATGTCCTGTATGAGTTCAGTGCTTTATTATGATTTGGATCACAATATTTGTTTTGCTGCTTAAAAAGGGAGGTCAGAAAGCTACCATAATCCATGAGTCTGGTTTGGGCAGGTGCATGCTGTTAACAAGCATCACTAACCTCTACAAACTGTATTTATTTCTCATAAAATTTCAGGTGCAATACAGATAGTTAGTGTTTATGTTTATGTTTTGCTTTGTCAAAGAAAACCTATATTGATATTGTACAGACTACAGAGGGGTTGTATCTGTAAGGCAGTAGTGTCTCTTTATTAATGTCTTGCACATCTTACATTTTGGACCGCAGACACCTCCTTTCAGTAGTATCAACACTGTTTCTCAGTCTGTGTCAGGACAATTGCATCCTGCTTTCAGTGCCTTCTTGGCATATGGCATAGTCCAAACATAGGCCTTTCATCTGTCTTCTCTTACTAATTTTTGATCATCATCTTCTCTTTGTCAAATGCATTGGAGTGTCAGATGGAGAGGTGGGGGGTATGGTATATTTGGGTTATACCCAAGATGCCAGATGATATCTTCTACATTTGCTAAAATGCCACCAGGATGAGCACAGCATTGATTACATAATCCAAATAAATATAAATAATGAAATCTCTAGTTACTTATTTGGTACCTACAAGACACTGTAATAGAGGCCAGCCTGTCTTTAACCCTATGTGAACAAATAGCACAATACGCAGGTACAAAAAGCTCAGTTCTGTCTTTTTAATATTATTTTGTGTATGCTTATGGCAAGATTGAAGGTTCTACTTTTTTTAATCAACAATCCACTTCAATTATACCTTTTATGTTTATACTCTTTTAAAGATTGACACAACATTTCATTTCTGTATTTATAATTGATTATATTTAAAACATGTATTACTAACCAATCGGCTGTTTATTTCTTTACCTCTCCCCTCTCAGGTTTGTGCTCTCTGCATGTCACGCTTTGATCAGGCTATTCTTACAGATCATGCAGAGAGCTCATTAATCTGTGGCTGCCACTGTGTGGTCAGCAGCAGTGTTTTCTGCATTAAGAAAATATGCTGGAGAAGAGCGGGAAATGCACACTACTTAATCTGCAGCTTTAGGTTGAATTGACGGAGAAATTTTTGTATTTACCCATTACTGCAACATGTTTGAAAAGAATCAAAACATAATATGAATCATAATAACATAATACTTGTGACAAAGAAAGTTGCAAATATAATATCTGGTACGGTTGTCATTGTTTGCTGTCAATGGCATGAAAGGAAACTTTGTGTTCTGCATTTCAAAAGTGATTAGTGTGTCTGGTTAAACCATTCCTCATGGAATTACCAAACTAATGTCTTAACTAGCACAGATTATTACAGTCGAGCTGTGCTTCTGTGGAAACATGGTTTTACCAAACATACCAACTATATTTTAGACCTAAAATTGCCTCTACATAATGAAAATTAGATTTTAAACTAAAGCGTATGGGAATTTTTTATTTTTTATTTTATTTTATTTTTTTGTAACCGTGAGCCAAGTTGTAATGAACTCCATTTAAATGTATTTGATTTCAGCCTTTTGCTAATGTATGTGATTTAAGTTGGCTGCTGTTTTGACATGAATTTCGAGTAACCGTCTCTATTCATTAAAATTTCTATTTGGAACTTGATTTAAGTGATTACATAGTACAGATGTGCAGTTGTACAACATTAATGTGTTTTGCCCTTATTTTTTTATATTTTTTAAAAGTTGGCTAAACTTTTTGAAAGGCAGTTTAATATACTCCATTTCAAAATCAAAGCGACAGGATGATGGGACATACCCTTGCCTGTGTTGTCTTTTTGTAATGTCGTCAAACCTCTGACTAACGTTTTGGTACACTTGCACTCTGCTTGCTGTTGTTTATCAATTCCAAAATTGATGGCAAAGTTCAGATGTTGAGGTCAGCCTTTCAGATAAACTCTGAGAGAAAATATAAAAAACCTATTTTTATGGCTATGTCCATGTGTACATACTGATGCTTTAATCCTGCATTTGATTTGACATTTGCTTTTTCCTCTGGTGGGAAAAAAAGAAAGTGATGGCAGGTAAATCATTTGAGCTTAGTGTTTGCATTTATAATTTTTTGCTTTCAATAGAGCTATTGCAATAAAAAAAAAAGTTCTTATAACAATTTGGTGTCCAGTTTATTCTCACTTGTCTGTGAGCGAATAAGAGATGGATGTTTCATCGATTGCATTCACCCATGTTGAACTTTGATGTTTGCCTCCGAGAACAGATCGAGGCCAATAACGTAAGTGTTAGAAATTAACTTCTTCATTAAGGGGCAGTATGTACTCTCTGTAATTGATTTTTTTATTTCTGTTTGTCAAATAGTTTGTCAAATAGTAAAATCAAATCAGTTATTTTTTAATTCTCATTCTAAAAAAGTATGACATTTACTTTAAAGTATATTCACTGTAAACCGAGAGGGATACACAACAGGGGCATTTTAATGGAGGGAAATTAAATGCAAAATGTTATATATTATGAAATAAGTTAATATAATTATCACACAGACCTTGGCATTGCCAAACCATGTATTTTCATTATTCTCAAGTTTTGTGTACTATATGACAAAAAAAGTCTTGTAATATTAAATCAGATCAAGCAAATTTTCTGATACATGAACATATGGCCCAGGAGTACTTTTGACACAAATTGTATTGAGAAAGAAGGGACAGTGTTACTCGGGGTTGAATACCCAGATATCAATATAAAATGTTAATAGATTAATTAAATTAATGTATGCTCTCGTTTCTATGTCTTGATTGCAACATTCAATTGATTGAGGTATTTAATTGTTTTATATAATTTATTTAATTGTCTATTCCCATCCATAATGTATTACCCTCACATAATAAATATCAGGGGCATTTATGCCCTGAGCCCTGATTCATTTCTGACTTTTAGTAACTTCATAGCTATCACATAGAACACAAAACTTGAGAATAAATAATGGAAGATAGTGTTTATGGAATTGGAAACGACTGTTGACCTGCTTAATTGTATGCTGCACTGTTACTCATATCTGAATCCAAATATTTGATAGATTTCTTAGTATGAAAACACAAAATTTCGAAGTACATGGAAAAAAGAAGATGAACCAAAGCAAAGGACCATGACACAGGCAGTAGTAATCTGCTTCTTTAATCTGTTGACCTTGATTCGGGTCAAACTAGGAAATGAATAGCCTCAAAACTGGGTGACTAAACGGTGAGACAATGTATATTGAAAATAAAAATTCCGTTTAAGACCATTCCGTCGTGAAAGAAGCAATTGAAGCAGGAATAATTAACCTGAGTTTTTTTTTTTTTTCTCATAAATTGGGTTGAACTTCATGTACTTTGATCTTTATTCTAAAGACATGGCCACACATCAGAGCACGTGAGCGGAGCTTCTTGAAGATTCCGCTCGCTCAACCCAGAATGCGCTTCAATATGCTGGTATGGGAATGTGCGAAACGAGCTAAATGCCTGAGGTTCTCGAGCTATAACATTGTTGTAGAAGTTGTAAACCTTATAACCTCAATAAATGCAAAGTGTAAATCAAAGCTAAGAACGAAGTGATCTAAAGGGAGTGTGGAGAGACCATGAGAATTAGCAAATATTCCTTTTGGAATCGCACGCATCACATTGCCAGAGAGCACGAGGATATGTGTAGACTATTCGATAAGAAATGAATAGATAGGCCTAAGTAGCCTAATCTTGTTGTTTTGCCATCATGTTAGTGCAGATTCCAGCTAGATGCGAGTCCGGTTCTGCAGGGTGGCGAACATTAGAGCACCCTCAATTGAATATGTAAGCTAAATAATACTGTAGGATATTGGCAAAGCATTTTGCCCTGAATCCCGGCGAACACACATACAACCAATAAACATGTATGATCTTGCAGATCAGTGTGTCTTAATTTGCAGGCGGAGCATTCTGCTTTCATGCCCCATTGTACAATTTGGGCGGCTGTGCACAGGTGGTAGAGCGGGTCGGCAGGTTTAATCGCTGGTTTGGCGGTTCCATTCCCGGCCCTCATGACTCCACATGCCGAAGTGTCCTTGACCTTGGGCAAGAACCCCAAATTGCTCCCAATGATCAGCCTTGCATGGTAGCTCTGCCATTGGTGTATGAGTGTAAATGGGGCGCTTTGGTAACCTCTAAGGCTATATAAGTGCAGACCGTTTATCATTTACAATTGAGCATTTGATTAGTAAAGATTTCTGCTCTCGCATAGAATGAGCGGAATTATCTAATTTAATCGACCAGCTTTCGATTTCTGCTTCATAAAGCCAAATCCACACATTAACGAGAGACGTTAAACGTAAAAAAAAAATGACTAGCCTATAGTGGATGCAGATAACATCTTCCGACATCACTTGCTGCATTCATGAACAGAGGGGAAAAAGCTATAAATGATTGTAGCCTACATTAGAAAACGAACGCAGTGTAATTTGGGAATGAAATAATTTGTATTAGTTTTAGGATCATTAAAAATGATTTAATCTAATATAGGCCTATATATTGGAGTAAATATCACATGACGAACATTTTTTATTTGTTAAATCCATGGTTAAACCCTATAAGGAGCAAATGAGTCCAGATTCATTTTAATGCTTTAAAACTATCAAGGAAAAACAAAGGGGGCACATAGTATCTAAGAATTATGATTTAATTAACCACAATCTTTTAGATTGCATATGATTCGTACAGTCCAGTTTAAACTGAAAAGTGCACATATGCACATATTTTATCACTTGTAGAAGTTTGATAACTTGTTTAAAGTAAATAAAGTCATTATGTTCACGATGTTCAATGGCATATATGCTAACACAGAAATATTTGATTGATTACAAATGATAACGAAGGTCTGGTAGACCCGATTATCTAACAGCAGTTGTAAACCAGTCCAAAGTAAACAGTGATATTTCATTAAAAAAAAACCACAACAATACAGTCACATAATTTCATATGTGTAGCCTACGTTACTTGATACCTAATTGTATATAGTCTATATTTCACCCAGAGGGGCACACCAGCCCATCTAGGCAAAGGGGCAGTTGCTTGGGCCACTGTAGCTACCTCCTGCGTGCATGTTTGGAACCAAGTATACTACAGAGAAAGTTCATGTTGGAGCGGGATTTGAGCGAACGCTACAGGTGAGGCTGAGCGGTACTCGGAGCATCCGTTTGGGGCGTGAGCGGCTGGGAGTGCACGTGCATGGAGCGGGTTATTGAGCGGAGTGTCACACCGCTCTGCTTCGCTCACATGTTCTGCCACACATTCATGCATTATTAGGTCCGTACAGTTAGCACCCCACAAGCACACAGGTTTGTGTGAATGCAGTGACGCTTATGCTGGTAAGTAGTGTCAGTAAGGAGCTTGTGGAATAGGGGGGTTGAATTCTTTCCCAGAAAGCCAGAGCTTATGTACTCATCAGCAAGTACTGAGACACTTAAACTGCGAAACCATTAATTATATCCTTAAAGAGCTCAAACCGCTGCAGAAATCCAGTGACATGTATAGTAATATTAAGGGAGTGTGTTATCTGTTAATGGGTATCAGACCATTTTGTTGAATGTGATGCCGTCAGTGTGTAAACTGACACTTTTGTTCTCAAAATCACACAATTGTGTATTAAAAACTTTGTTTACTGAGGTTTAGATAATTCACATGATCATAATGTATATATATATATATATATATATATATATATATATATATATATATATATATATATATATATAAAAAAAAAAATATATATATATATATATATATATATATATATATATATATATATATATATTTGTATATTTATGTATATATTTTTAAATAGCTGCAATTTTTATTGCAGAGTTAATATCACCTGATACATTTGTTACATGTAGTGACAAACAATTGGACTGATAATATTAAATGTAACATTTAAATTAATATGATAAAAATAGAAAACACCCTATTTAGTATACATTATTTTGTATTTCCTGAATGGAAATATAGTAATAAACAGCAGCAATTAAATAAATATTTTGCTTCAAAAAAAGTTTTAGGATGTGCAGAGGCTCAAGTGAAACAGTGACACATTTATGTGAACAAATTAATTTACTTGAATCGTCCAAACAAACTGACAAACTTAAATATTTTGGAGTTTCCAATGCTCTGGTGGCTCAAGCCCATACCCCTTTCATGTGGTGCCCCTTCTATGGAAATCTACCAAACTCTCCTCCAATGGAAAGAGTTTGCCAGTACGTGCTGTCACACGCACACTCCCACCTTGTACGAAGGTGAATGTATCCCCCTCCCCACAGACCCATTTGATGGGATTGCTCCTTAACTCTCCACATGTCTGTGCACATCCCTGATTAATGCTCCCAAAAGCATTACTCTCATACCACCCCTTGCTGAAATAGCTAGGAGGTCAACTGTTGGACTCAGCAGAATCCAGAAGGGGAACCCTGCACAATGACAGATGTTTCTGGCATCACAAGGAGATGATTTTTCCTCTTGGCCCATTTCAGCTGCGCGTATGTATTAGAATGTTGGTGGAAGCTTAGAGGTTAGACACTTTGTCACTCATGAGCTCAATGGCAACATGTGAAGGTTTTCACTAACTTCTACTTTAGCCACAGAGCAATTAGCCATACAACACTCAAGAGATGTAGTATTTGTGCCTGGTCCTCGTGTTTCAAAACACACATGAGTAGCACTTCTGTTTTAAGCTCATTAGGGACAAGGTTATGCTCTAAATTATGTAGGTCATCTGATGCGCCCCTAAAGAGCAAATTACCTGAAAATAAATCTTTGAGGTTGAGAGCTGAATTATGTATTGCATTCCCTGAATCATTCCATAGACACAAATAAACAAAGTTAATCCAAAGTCAGACCCTACATCCTTCTGAAAATACCTGATCAGGCCAGCTTGAATTTCCATGCTGGTCCAGCTTGGTTTGTTTTGTTAGTGCTGGATTGGTGCTGGTCAAGCTGGCAGATCAAGGCAGCATCGCTGGTTAGATAGTTAAGAAGCCCCATGGGACACCGCACCAGCATCCCATGCTGGACACCAGCATGCAAAACAAAATATGGTGATCAACTTGGCTTGTCCAATGCTCATTGATCCTGAAGTTGGCAGGAACAAAGACCATTATCCCAGTGGTTATGGGGTCATTATCAGCTGCTCAATGATCCTATTGAGAGCTTAGCTGTTGCCAAATATCAACTAGATCTTATATGAACTATTAATATCCTAAAACCACTAATGCGTATAAATAACCAATTTGTCCAGCATAGCATATCAAAGCACATTGGTAAAACTTGAGGGACAGAATGTGTGTGAGAGTGAGACAGAGAGAGAGAGAGAGAGAGAGAGAGAGAGAGAGAGAGCGAGAGAGCGAGAGAGAAGTTAGCAAGCAAAAAAATTTATTCCACTTAACCTTTAAAGGTGCACTCAGGAAGATTTTGGACTTACACTGACACCTAAGGGCCCAGATGGATCATAATTCAAACACAACAATTTTCAGTTACAGATGCCATTGCAAAAATTCACTATTTACAGTGAGCCTCAGCCATCAATCTTCGTCACTTGTCCCTATGTAGAGTCACAGGTAGTGCTGGACAGTGCTTATACCAGTTGTCTCAGTCTGAAGACAGGGAAACACCCAGGACAGGTGGCGAGTCCATCACAGGGCATAGCTGATGAAACCAGTGTATATTGTCCTTCTATTACTTATCTTACTGTACTCACCTGAAAAACTGATTACTAGTAAATGTTTCAGGTTTTAAATTGATAAGATTGCTGTCAGAATAAAGAGCTGTTTTGTGCAGCCCTACAATCCCTGTGACTCCCTCTAGTGGTCAGACATCATAAGATTGATTTTTTCTATGCCGTAAAACCTGACGCTTACATGAGATTTACTGCATGGAAAAATGCAACACTCTGATTAATATGTTCATACCTGCAACGTCAATCCAGAGAAAAACAACCAGAATTCCAAACTATGGGCGCAAAAAAGTTCACCTTGCACAGACGTTTGTTTCTTTTATTTCAGTCATTTAAACTTCTGGATACGAAACATTAAAAGGAGCAGATTATTTTGAAATGCTCATTAAAATTCAATTAAGTCAGAATGGAAGATATATATATATATATATATATATATATATATATATATATATATATTAAAATAATTACGTAAATAATAATAATAAAAATGTCATGTCTTGTTCTATGCATTTCCATGAGTTCTAAAAAAAAAAATGCGTATGCAATGATATATACATATATATATATATATATATATATATATATATATATATATATATATAAAATACTGTTTCACTTAAAGAAAGTTCTTTGTGCAGATATCAATGTAAATGAATGTGTGAACTAATATGTGAATGTGAGTCAGTATATCAACAAAGAACCCAGAAATTAATAATAAAGAATAATTACACAATATACACATTGTATTACTTACAAAAGAGATAAATGACACATTGCTAAAAGTCCTGATACAGCAGTGTTAGTACCACCAACACGAAATGAAAAGCAAGTGATGGAAAAACAGTAAAAGGCAGTCCCGCTAATGTAACGCTTCAGTGCATTTAGTGTCTTTGATATTCAAAGTGCCCATATGGTTACTTGGAGACAATTCCACTTATAAGAAAAAGAAATAGAGAGCATTCCTCCCAAAAATGTACACATTTTGTGTAACATAACACATTTTTGTAGGAAAATATTATAAGAAATGTATCTCTACAAAATCTCTTAGGAAAAAGAGAGGAAGAAAAAAAATCGAATGCACTTTGTACAACAACTGCCATGGCACCTTGCTGGATCTGCATATTTATTTTGAGGTACTTCTTTGAAAAAATACAATTTAAAAAGACTAATTTCTTTCTTTCAGTTTCTTTTGCTGTGTTGCACAGTAGCACCATAAAGTAAAAACTTGGCTGCACCAATGAATTACCATTGATAGTCAGTATGGCGGCTGCAGTCGCTATAGGTCATGGCTGATCCTCATCAACAACAACAACAGACTGCACACGTCACTACGTTACGTCCTCTTCATACACACAATACAGCGGCTCACGCGTGTTTCCAAGTTTCCAGCTTTTAGTGTCTCTGATGGCGGCCTCCTTTTTGGGTGAAGAAAAGGAAAGGAATAGATTAACAAAACAGTTTAAATTCTAATAATAAGCAATTTTTTACATGTACAGGTGCTGCATACATTTGCAAAGTTTTCCAAGAATGTAAAGGTCACTCTGCTGGTGAGAACTAGAGGTTGCCAAGTTGCTAGTTAGGAAAATGTCATCATCAGCAGAGTGCTCGAGCACTGAATGGGTGCGCCGAAATTTTTCGAACTGCGGATACACTGAATGGGCACTATGTGCATGCGCCTGGAATTATTTGCAGTAATTAGTGGTTCTACAAGGTGGCAACACTTACAGTTGAGCCGTTGCTGTCAAGAAAGAAGCAAAAGCAAAAGATGCAATTGCAGCTAAACAACAGAAGACGAAAGTGGGAATAACAACAATGGATGTGCACTAGGGGGGTACAAAATATTGTGTATTGTGCCGTTTTGTATCATACGATACGACGCTCATGATTCAGTTACCATATGTATTGTACGATATATAAACAAACACAATATAGTGTTATTAAAACCAAACAGTGCAACATTGAGAGCTGCGGAACAGTTTCCTCCCCTCAGGACAACAGATCTACAGCGCATAGTCAAGAAAATCGATGGCAGACGGGAAGTAGATCGAAGCATTACAGCTTGTTGTATTTGCCAAACAACAGTGTCATATCACATGCAATGTGAAACCGGGGGAAGAGGCCACATAAATGACGTGTGCTGATCAGTTTTTGCTCAAGCCGCTAAATAATATTGGATTATGTACATAGATTTATGTCGTTGAGCTGTCTTTTTCAACACTAAATATCATTGAAAGGATTTTTTCCATACAGTTACTTTAGCTTGTTCTCTCTGGGATTTAAGACATTAAAGTCGGCATGAAATGAAAATTCACCCTATTTTCTAAATGCATGTTATTGATATTATTGTGAATGATTCATCCAGGCATATGTTTTATTTAAGAAAAAAAAAAAAAAAAAATGAAACGACAGACTTTTCTCTTCTGATGTATGCAGGAGTTCCACAACCTTGTGTAGAGTTCAATGAAGGGTCAATCACATGTTGGTGAAGATGGCAAGGTGTATTTGTCTGTTTTTCTTTAAAACTTTCAATCCTTTTTTTTATTATTAACCATTTTTATTGATTCCATTCAACAAATGAAATACGCACCCCAGTGGTCATAAATATTTAGAAAAAAACTCCATAAAATGTATACTTTAAAAAACAATAAGATTGCACACACACACACATTTAAAACTACAAATCCCTCTCCATTACACCACCCTGAGTGCCTTTTAAAAAGGCAAAATAGCTGCCCCATTTTTTATTAAATAAACCAAGGTAGCCTAGCCTTCTATAAGACATCTCTTCAAGTGCCGCTACCCTGCCCATCTCCATGCACCACTCTCGAAATGAGGGTGCTCCAGCCGACTCAGAATAACCCATCTGCCGATCATAACTGACCAGGACCCAATTCTTTATGCATTTATCCCCTATATTAATGACCGCCCCATCGCCTAAAATACAGAGTCTGAGACAAAATTACATTTGAGTGCCCAATACGTCACACATAAAACTCTGAACCCTGAACCCTCAAACAAAATTCTTGGATCTTGGATCTTCCTTAAACCAAACGTCCTTGGTTACGGGTCAGCTGGCTTGAATTTACATTTAGAATGAGGAGGAATAACGGCGAATTTGCGGTTGTGTTCAGGACATTTCATGCCTGAATTGCTGAGGTGATCAATAATGAATACAATGCATCGGATGCTCCTGGAGTTTATTTATATTTTTGAATGCAGTTATATTGGAATGCACAGCTCAAGTAAGTGTTTTTCCACTTAATATTTAGTGTATTGTGATTCAATATTAAAATATGTTTATCATTTACTCACTCTTTTTTCAATGGCTACAGACTCTTCGTAAGCAAATATCGCAGTGTACATTTGAAGTCAGAAGTATAAATACACCTTAGCCAAATACATTTAAACTCAGTTTTTCATCATTCCTGACATTTAATAATGGAATGTGCTTAGGTCAGTTAGGATCACTACTTAATTTTAAGAATGTGAAATGTCAGAATAATAGTAGAGAATTATTTACTTTCATCACATTCCCAGTGGATCAGAAGTTTACCTACACTTTGTTAGTATTTGGTAACAATGCCTTTGAACCGTTTGTGACCAAGCTTTAACTTCCTGGCTGAAATCTTGAGATGTTGCTTCAATATATCTACATAATTTCTCTCCAGCACCTCCCGGTACCTAACATAGGGACAAGCAGTTATAGAAGATGGATGGATGGATGAATGGATGGCTGAGGCTCACTGTAAATAATGAATTTCTACAATGGCATCCGTAACTGAAAATGATAGAGGATGCCATCTATTTTGTGAAGTGCACCAGTTCCTCCTTCAGCAAAGCACCCCCACAACATGATGCTGCCACCCCCATGCTTCATGGTTGGGATGGTGTTCTTCCTTCGGCATGCAAGCCTCACCCTTTTTCCTCCAAACATGAAGATGGTCATTATGGCCAAACAGTTCAATATTTGTTTCATCAGACCAGAGGACATTTCTCCAAAAAGTAAGATCTTTGTCCCCATGTGCACTTGCAAACTGTAGTCTGGCTTTTTTGTATGGCGGTTTTGGAGCAGTGGATTTTTCCTTGCTGAGCAGCCTTTCAGGTTATATCGATATAGGATTCGTTTTACTGTGGATATGATACATGTCTACCGATTTCCTCCAGCATCTTCACAGGGTCCATTGCTGTTGTTTTGGGATTGACCTGCACTTTTCACACCAAACTAATTTCTTCTCTAGGAGACAGAATGTGTCTCCTTCCTGAGTGATATGATGGCTGTATGGTCCCATGTTGTTTATACTTGCATAATATTGTTTGTACAGATTAAGATGATACCTTCAGGCATTTGGAAATTGCTCCCAAGGATGAACCAGACTTGTGGAGGCAAGTCTTAATTCTGAGGTCTTGGCTGATTTCTATGACTGGTTTGAAGGTAGGCCTTAAAATGTATCTACAGGTACACCTCCAATTGACTCCAATTAGCCAATCAGAAGCTAAATTAGGCTTGACATAATTTTCTGGAATTTTCCAAGCTGCTTAAAGGCACAGTTACCTTAGTATATGTAAACTTCTGACCCACTGGAATTGTGATATAGTCAATTAAAAGTGAAACAATCTGTCTGTAAACAATTGTTGGAAAAATTACTTGTTTCATGCACAAAGTAGATGTCCTAAACGACTTGCCAAAACTATAGTTTGCTAATATGAAATCTGTGGAGCAGTTAAAAAATAAGATTTAATGACTTCAACCTAAGTGCAAACTTGTAACTTCTGACTTCAACTGTACTTGTGTGTTTATGTTGTCAATTTGATCATAAATGTGTTGAGATCACTGCTCAATTTTATCGATAACCGGCTCTGACTCAAGCAGCACGGTGGTAGATCTGCCTCTGTTCCGCTATGCAATGCCCATATTTTCAGAATCCAATCAACAACCAATGGATAAACTCAAATCCCCGCCCTACATTTTGTCTTGTTGGATAAGCTGTTTCACTAAGAAATATGTTAAAATACGGTCGAAACATCCATTTCATGCTGATTTAAGGCATGGTTTTCTATGAAGCTGCTTTGAAATTATGTGTATTGTGAAAAGTGCTATACAAATATAAATGACTTGAGTGTAGAAAAACTATTTTTTCACAAGAAAAACATGACAATTGTTATTTCATATGAGTTTCTCATTACAATCAAACAAAATAAATCCAGTGCTGTTTAAGTTACTTTATTATAGAGCTCTACTTTTTGTTGCCAGTGTCATACACTGTTGTGTCATTTATAATTAAAAGACATTTATGTTGAATCCTTGAATAAGTTTGAGCGAAACATTTGTGGGCAGTTTTTTTTAAATAGTATTGTATCGTATGGCTTTGGATCGTATTGTACAATTTGTGTATAGTTACATGCCTAATATGCACATGCTCGAGTCCAGTATCTCATAGCAGTCATATCACGCATGCGCCAACCACCTGTGTATGTGTGTACAGTCAAATTAAGTATACTTGTAAAGTCTATATGTTTCACTGTACACAGATGCTAAGGGTTTGTGTCAAACTGTAAGTATATTTTTGGACTTTAGTATGATATCACATAATTAAGTCTACATTTGTCCAAGTAGCAAAAAGACCCAAAGCAGCAAGACATTCAGTCTTAGGTTCAAAGAACAGGTATCCAGGACTCCTGGATAAACAAAGTCATCTAGCTTAAACAGAGTATTCAATGCAGTTTCATGACATGTACAACCCTTACCCAAACATTTCATTCAAGTCCACAGTGGCCAGCCAGAAGCTGTAGGAGTTGCCGTAATAATTGCAGGTCCCCTGACCATGGCACTCAATGAATGGAGCGGAGCGAAACTCCTCCAGACAGGATCCGGGAGAGGCAAGAGCCTGACCTGAGCCCTCAGCACCTGCACTGGTGTGCTATTAGACAGAGAAAGAAAGACAAATTGACAGAGAAGGAGGTGTGTGTTCATTATTATTATTAGTTGATCTCGTTGTACTATATATTGTGTACCATTATTGCTGCCAGCTTACTGTGCTACATGCCACTCGAAACACGATATGATAATACACATTTTTTGTTTTTGCATACAACTGGACTTAACACCCTTAGAAGTAGAAGACAAAACTGCACACCAACTTAATTTTTTCTTGTGTGTATTAGTGAGATTTTAATACAATATCTAAGGTGGAAATTTTAGTGGTTAACAACTTAAATTTCAATTTGTTACTAAAAAAGCTACAGTAAAACTTCAGAATACTGAAACACAGTTTACTTTTTATCCTTCTAGATCTGGAAAGCTAGTCACCATCCACTTCTATTGTATGGAAAAGAGCAATCTATCTTCCAGGTAAAAAAACAAACAAAAAAAATCATTTCAGACAGTATGAGCAGATGATGACAGAATTAAATTTTTTGGGTGAACTATCCCTATAAACAAGACCTTCAACTTTTAGATGAATAGAAATTGAATTGCAATTGTAAGATGATATTAAAGTTTATGGAACATACCATCATGAAGGAGTACCCAATCCAGAGGGGATCCCATTTCTGTGGGCAGGTTGGCAACTGAATAGTTTGGCTGTGTATAGCAATCACCATGGCTGGGGCTTCACACACAGCACACCTACACACACACACACACACACACACACACACACACACACACACACACACACACACACACACACAAACAAACAAACAACATGTATCTGCAATGGTCTCTGATACTTTTGCTCAACCACCTTCAAAAAGCTCTTTGATATGAGTTTCATCAGGCAATCAGATGCAAATCTCACATTATATAGTCAATGTGTTTGTGTCTGTCTCTTACCTACTGATGAAGGGTTTGATGCCCTCTCCAGTGATGGGTGCCATGCTCATGGGCATGGGCTGTGGTGTGGACAGCCAATAGGAGTAGTCATTGCGGGAGGCAAAGTTGCAAACATTGTTGATGTTGCAGAACATGAAGGGCATGGTACTAAAACGACGTAGGCAGCTACCAGCCGTACCTGTTGCAAGAGATATTATTGTTATTAATAATATTAATAAGATATTAATACATGTTTGATATTTGTTCTCCAGTGGGGACCTTTGGGACTGCTCACCCAGGTCCTGTCCATGTGCCCTCTCGTTGCCCTGCACATAGAGTAAAGAATACCCATCATAAATTAGGCTTGTGCTATCAGGACACATTGGCACATCAGTGGTCTGGCTGTGGCGTGTGATCAGAAAACCGTGCGCTGCAGATGAAGATCCTGAGAAACCTGGAGGGCCCTGAATTCCATCTGGACCAGGAGGGCCAGGGTAACCACGCAGACCTGTACATAAATTAAGGCAGAGGAAATGTAGTCAATAATTCAGTGATGCAAAACATCCTTAATGTTGAACTGTGTAATTATGGAGCCACTAGCAGCATCGAACGGAATCAGGATCTGATTGACTATTTGAACATTGCTTCAGCTAACGGCATTAGTTTGGGATGGGGCTACCCATTTTTCCCAAGTAACAGAAAGTGGGGGACTGTTTGAAACTTATTTGAAAACTGTCTAGAAATTACACACTTCACCTGCAACAACCTGTCCTTTTTACCTGGTTGTCCAGCTGGTCCTTGATCTCCCTTCCTTCCAGGTGAGCCGTTAAATCCTGGAGGTCCCATAGGACCTGAGTCACCAGGGTTGCCAGGTGAACCTAAAGGATGACGTGAAACCAGACATGATGAGGACTATGGTCTTGACCAATCTTTTCCAACAGTCAAAAATAATGTGTCAATGGGTTTTGTTTTTTATTAAGCAACATCAAGGTTTTAGGATAACATTTATATGAATGAATAAGTGAAAGTGTACATCTTAGGTCTTTTAACTGGTCACCATATCTTTTAAACAGAGCGGTTGATTTCAAGCATTAATTCAGTGTGATTAATTACATAAAAAATATAATTATATATAATATATATTATAAAATATAAAATATAATATAATTATATAACCATGTAACCATTTGAGGGCCTTTCTCAGCAAATATTTATATATGCATTTAATTGTGAAACATTTAAAAATTTGAATTGATTGACAGCCCTAATTTTAAGATTTTCAACTATTTTTAACCACATTTTGCCTTCATTAGCATATTTTAAACAGTCCTGCATGCATAATGATTATAAAATAATTATTTTTTAGATGGAGTACAGCATGTCACACCCAAGGCCATATCAATTTCCAAAAGGTATTTCAAGTCAGCTACCCAAAGTCTAAACATGAGCACTAACCTGGAAGACCCTGCAATCCCAGTGGACCTGGTGGGCCTTTGCTGCCTTTATTACCAGGTGGTCCAGGGGGCCCACGTTCCCCCTTCAAATAAATAGGTGCTGGCGCTACAACTTGGTCACCAGGAGGTCCTACGATTGTAACAAGGGAAATATCAGAGGATGCACTACGTATTGGAATTGTAAAGGGTAAGATCATGTCCATGTTTCAAAGTTACACACCTGGAGCTCCAACTTCACCACGGTCCCCAGGAGGGCCAACAGAACCATCAGGGCCAGGCTCTCCTTTAGATCCTGTAACATTCAGAGGTGTTGTGAATAAATCTTATAAATAACTCTACAAAACAAACAAGTGATACACTTGAGTTAAGTGAATACAGAGGGATAACTGACCTGAGAATCCAGGAACTCCTTGAGGTCCAATATTTCCTTTAAGCCCACTGGGTCCTGGAGGACCTGGCAGACCCTTGTGAAAATCAAAGTACAAATATGCTTGAATGAACAGATAAACAAACTTTTCAGCAACATCTAACTAAATGTGAGAAACCCCATATTAACCATATGCAGCCCCCAATTAAAAAGAAAATAAGTTTGGAGTTGGACATCAATGAAACACGGCTTCTACATTTTTAAAATAATCTTCAGTACTCAAGGTAAAACCAAGCCCTTTGTAAAGTTTAAATTTGAAATTTCTGCACCACTAGTGTGACCAAACAGAATTGCAACAATAATGAATGTTTTCATTAGGATTCCCAAACAGTCCACCCATCATCCATTAGAAGGACAAACAGGTAGTCCGACCCCAAACTAATGCCATTGGTTAAGCCAGAAGTTGAATGTCGGACCATAGAGCAATGTTTTGAATGCACCCTCACTGAAAACGTGTGAATGTGCCATCACATTGCACTGAAATAAAACTGAGAATGGCTTACTGAAAGGGTTGGTTTACCCAAAAATGAAAATTAATTTACTCTTACTCATATTATTCCAAACTCATATAAAAAAAGATGCAATGAAAGTGAATGGTGACTGAGACTGACATATTGCCTATTATATCCTTAGGTGTTCCACGGAGGAAAGAATTCATATGGGATTGGAACAATGAGAGAGTAAATAATTACACAATTATAATTTGTTTTTATTATTTGTCTCTGCATATTAAGCTGGTAAAGGTAAAAGTACTTTAACATTGAAAAAACTACATTCAGCATCTATGAAGCTTACCGGGAAACCAGGTGAACCATTATCCCCTTTCAGACCAGGTGCACCAGGTGTCCCAGGAAATCCAGGTGAGCCTTTCTCACCCTTCACTCCTCCACTACCTGCAGGCCCACGGGGACCCTCAGGGCCAGGAGGACCTTCATATTCAGAGTACAAAAGTCAGTTAGGCCTATGTTTCGAACTTTGTTTTATGCTAAATCAGATCAAATCCCCAAACAGACTAACAAACAGCATTTTTCTAATTTATTACATTAAAAAAAGAAACCACTGTCAAAATCAAAACAAGCATTGATGGCTTTGTGTGTATGTTTATCATGTGCATATTGCTTCGTATAGGTATTAGGTGTGCTGAATTGCTCTGTGATGTTCTGGGAGCATGGGTAAGAAAATATAAATTTTTTCCTAGAAACAGAGATAGGCATAAGAAAAGAAAGGGAGTGCAACATTTAATATCCCTTATCCATTGGTAAATCATCGAATAACAAATGGAGGTACACAGAATGACACAGGTGAGTATCAAACCAAGTGGCGTAATCTGCTGGACCTACAGTGGGGTCAAAGGTCAACATCCAAAAATACAAAAGAGAGGGGAGGCAAGGAATAAAAGAATTTTTTTAAATTAAAGGTTAGCAAAGCAACATAGCTATATTATGTACTGAAGAACATCTGAGTTCAGATTTTAAGAAATAATCAGACATACTCTTTGTTTTTGCCTCCAATGATTTTAAATAAGTGTTATTGATGAAACAGCTTAGCATGACATTGATCATGTTTACATGCACATAACTTTCCAATTAAAGTCTATATTCTGGTTAAGCCTTTATTTTGAATAATTTTTTATAATTATGGTCAATGTTTGTAAAGAATCTGTCTCCTCGTTCAAAACATGTGTTACTTTGTTTTACATCAAATGTTAAAGAATTACTTTTGTTTGGATATTCTGAGGTGTTTACATGACTAGAATTCTGTTTAAAATAGGAATATGTCAGTAGTCTTATTTAGATTTCTAGAATTTCTGGAACTTTGGCTTACTTGGGTTATAGCAATCAGGTTAACATCTTTGCATGTATGTTTTTGACCAAACTTTGACCAAAGTATATTAATATAGGAATATTCTTGTGCAAGTAAACAAGCTCACTGTGCTAAATCTGCTAACTTTGAAACAACATCTATTGAAATACAGCAGGAAAATGCTCATACGTTATCAATTATACTGTGGTAATGCTACAGTTTTCTACAGAAGTAGACTTATTTTGCATGATAGAATATAATGATATATTTACAGACCACATGCCATACAGATAAATCAAGATGAATACAATGAATACTTTCAAAAGTTACAAACTCTAGCAAAAAAAAAAAGAAATCTAGCTTAGCTCTAGAATAGTAAAAGCCTGACCTGCTGGACCTGCACAGATTCCATGTCATCAGGAGGAGGCAGAGCCATGGTGCAAGAAACAAGAGATACACGTCATACCCAGTATGGATCTGGGTAAAAATAAGCCTTACAGACACTAGCCAAAATGGGCTACCTTTTTTATTGACTCTAGAAACTTCAATACAGAAGGGTATCAATTTACAAATATTTAAAATATAGCCCTATTGGGACGGGATTCATTTTCTAAACGACTTTTCAGTTACAATAATTATCAAACGACATCTGTGATTTCACGTACTGATTAAGATAGGATCTCTGTGTTTATAACGGAGGTGGGAGTATCTGTTTTCTAGATGTAAATTAATTAATCTTTTAAACGTTATCTGTTTAAATGTAAAATGACTTCTTAAATAATTAATTATTTAATTTATTGATTTCATTTTAATTGATTAATTATGCATTGTAAATTACTTATGTGAAGTTTATTTTAATAGGCTTTTTAAAATGAGTTTATAGAAGTGGCTGCTTATAATAAACCCACTGAAATAACCAAGACTTGTTAGTGAATTATCTAATTATAACATTACATTATTGAACAGAGAAATTAAGATGAGTGATATCTTGCCTGATGCTGATTTTTACAGTGGCCAGTCTGAGCAATTTTTCACCATTTGGCTCTGCTTGGTAATTAAACTTAATTTTGTATTTTTTCGTTGGATGGCTGACAATCTACATCCATATTGAAAGGCATGCAGGTCAAAATACATAATGAGGAGATGCGTTGTGAAAATTCAATATCATCATCCTATTATGGATAGTTTGACTCAACTAAAGAAAATGTACAAAATCCACACTCAAACCAAGTTTAAAGACATTTATCTTAGTTTCAGTGTTGACACAGTTTCTGTGTTTTGCCTTTGTGTGACAGACTACTCAAATCTAGCAATAGATAATAATTTTACATTAATTCTTGCAGAACTCACACAAAGTGTTAGTTTTTTGGCCAGAGTGGAGCCCATTTTAAATAGATCTGTGCTGGCTTTTCATTTCTTCAAAATCAGTCTATTTCCCATGCAAATACAGACACAAATTTAAAGACAGACAGGATATGTGAAGACATAAATAAACTGTCAGGTGACTGACAGGTGCTGTTATTTCAAAACCATCAAGACAGCACCATGTGACGAGAACAATACAACTTCCGTTGCTGGGGAGAAGGGAGGGGGTGGAAGTGAAGACACAAGTGGGTCACAGATGAACAGGTAAATGTGGATGAGGAACACAGACACTGTGTGTAATGCTCCTAGGGCACAGGCTGCACATTTGTGAAATACTGACTGCACAAAACCACTGCATGCATGCAGAGAGTCCAGCTCTCCCTAACACAGACACATCTGCACTGATGTGAAAAACACCTATTTAGGAAAGAGAGTGGTGGAAACAGAATATGTCTTGCAGTGAATGGAAAACAAATAGTGTGTCTTGTGCTCTTTGATTTTAGAGTGAGTGTAGTGGAGCATGATGATATGTATATGGCATAATCACGATTGCTTGTGCAACATCCCATGCAAATTAGTCAAACTAAAATGTTCACTCAAAGCCAGTATGCCCTCTGGTTTACAATCAAAACACTGAATTTGGAGTGTTAAATAATAAGGGTGTGCAGTCAAGCCATTATTTGTATATGTGTACATTTTTATTTATTTGTGTTCAGATAAGTGGGCCATAATTGGGTGGACCTTAGACTTGAAGTGGGTCTAATTTAATAAATGCTTACAGCATCTGTTTGGATAATCAGTTCAATTATTATAATTTTTTCATTAGTTTCATTAGTGTTTGTTATTCATTTTTTGTTTCCAAATTAGATATTCCACTTCTGGCACACCTGTATTAAATACATATGAACATAATTACAAAAAATGCATGATGTCATTAATATGACTCATGACATTGTAAAACTCAGAAGGCAGAGCTGGCCAAAAGGAAGAGATGTTTAACTTACCGGTTCTTCCAGGGGGACCAGGTGGGCCTTGGTTACCTTTAGGACCCTGAACAGGCAGGCCTGAAGGTCCAGGTGGTCCTACAGGACCAGTTTGGCCCAGCAACCCAGGGAATCCCATCTCACCCTTTGGACCAGGAAATCCAGGACCACCTGGAGGACCAGGAAATCCAGGGTCTCCTTTAGACCCTGTCATTTGGAAAAGAAAAAAAATTAATGAGAAATTTGACAGCATTCTCTGTTAAAACAGATAAAGAAAAATGTAAGTGCTTTACCAGGTAACCCGGGGAAACCAGGTGGGCCTGGGCCACCCAGACCTGGAGCACCTGAGTAAAGAGTTAAAAAGGAATGGATTTAGGTACATACAGTATGCTATACTGACTACATATATTGTGTAGGACATCTTTCCTGTGCCTCTCTTACTTTACCTTGACCTAGATTAAATATGTAACACAGTGTATCATCCCCACTGACCGAAGATAGACTAACCTGGTTCACCCTTTTGTCCTGCAGGCCCTGGGATACCATCGCGACCAGCCAGACCTTTATCACCAGGGATGCCAGTTTGTCCAGAACGGCCAGGATCTCCTGTCCTACCAGGTGCTCCATTTAGACCAGGAGGGCCTGGAATTCCATCCAAACCTTTAGGACCGGGAATGCCAGGTGCACCTTGGGATCCTGGGAATCCAGGGTCACCCTTGGGTCCAGGGCTGCCAGTCAACCCTGGAGGTCCTGAAAGACCAGGTTGGCCTTTCAGCCCTGTTGTTCCAGGAAATCCTGGAGTTCCTGGTTCACCCTGGGAATTTTTATAGCAAACCAGTAAATATATTATAAGCCTAGACAAACACATATTTTTCACATTATTTGTTTTGTGTCCCATTAAACACAACATTAAAACCAAGTCAATGTTCATACAGGCAAGAAATAATTTGTTCTAACCTTAGGCCCAGGATTTCCTGGTAATCCATATCCTGCTGAGCCAGGATCACCTTTTGGTCCTGGGAGTCCTGGTGTTCCTTGTGATCCAGGCTGGCCAGTTCGGCCAGTTTGGCCAGGGTTTCCCTTCACTCCAGGAACTCCTATAACAAAAAAGACTGGCTCAGTCTTGTTTCAAGGTTTAAAAGCCTCAGTAACATAAGTTTTTTTTTTATTTTTGCTTTGATCTTTGTTGGAATGAGAAGCTGACCTGGGAATCCCATCTCCCCCATGCTTCCCTTCAGTCCTGGCGTTCCAGGGGCTCCTTGATTTCCTGGAAGACCAGGATCACCTTTGGGGCCTAAACATTAGGTCAGAAATTAAACAAACAAACAAACAAACAAACAAACAAACAAACAAAACACTTATTTACTATAAGATTTTTTGGTCTTATATCCAGTAATCCAATCCAAGTTAATTACCTCAAATTAGACCTGTCGAAATTAACATATGCGATTCATTGAAAACGTTTAACGTGTTATTGTTTCTTGAATCACGACTTACCGATTTGACATTTTATTCAGCACTTAGTTCTAAACACTGGTTGGAGTAGGGTGGAACTTTTGCAATGTGTCCGCCCGGGGTCATTACTCTGATGCACACACCACAAAAACACTCGCTGAGTTCAGAATTGCACACTACCACTCTACTCTTAGATTTTCTGCCATAGACAGATATGGTAGATGTAATACGAGTAGTATGGGTAGTATGCAATTCCTAACACAGCATCAATATTGATTCTGTGTCAATGATCAAGTGTTGGAGAAAGGACATCTTAACCATATTTTTTGTACAAAACAAACCCAGATGGTACCGGTGAAAAACTGCATTTACATGACTCGCTGGAGTGAAGCATGGAGCATGGCCCCCAGCGCCGTGTTGTGTTTCCGTCTTATTGCCAATTTGGATAAAATATAATTTACGCGTACAGTGCCAGTGCTAAAAACAAAACAAGAGGTTCTCTGCAACGCCATTTATGAGGAGTTCAAAACAGCGCGAATCATGCGAATGCAACTTCATGATTACTGTAGCAAAGTGGATGGTCATGATTAACATTGTGGAGGATGAGACTTAAAGAGATGCAGTGCCCATTGAAATTAATACTCTATCTATCCTAGTTCTTTCAATTAGTCAACATCCCACTTAGTCTTTGGAAAACATTTAATGTTACTTGAATTTGTGCTATTTTAATGTATTTATTCTTTACATCGAGGAATATTTTGTTTGGAAAACGTTAAAAAAGCTTTATTGTTACATATTGTTTTTGTTTATTAGGAACTAAATGCATAAAAAAAAAGGATATACAGTATCAAGTAAAATGTAAACACTTTAGAAATCTGCGATTAATCGCAATTAACTAAAAATTACTGTATGTGATTAATCACAATTAAATATAATAATCAACTGACAGCACTACCTCAAACACATCCAATTTTTATATGAGATTATTCACTATATCCACAAGTGCTGGGTAGATTATTTCTGAATTGTACTCAATTGGTACTGATTACAAATGACATGACTAAAAATGTAGTCAGTAATGTAATCTCTTGAATTACATTTTAAAATAATCTAATCTGACTGCTTTTGGATTACTTCTGACCTATTCTTGTTTATTTACTGTCACATGCATTTGAGTAGAATAAGATTGTACCCTTTGAAATGTATAAAATAAATCTTACTTAATGGATCTAAAAATGATAATTGATATTTAATTGAGTTTTAATCGCTTATTGTCTGTTTCTGAGTGAAATAAAAAAAGGCACTTAATGTTTTTACTCGGGCAATTTTTGCATTACATTTGATCATTTTACATTTTAATTTTATCCATGTGTGGTAACAGATCAGACCAGCTGACCAGTTGACTAGTTTCCTGACGTCACAGGAAAAGAAAAACAGCCTTAAAAGTTGTGGCAAAAGTGCATGTAAAACACAGAAAATTAATTACAGTCTCTAAAGCATGAATAATTTAGAATATAGTAACTTCTAAAAAGTAGATTATATGCTATTATTTCAGGAACTCATGTTTTCACAACAAGGATGGTTATATTTTGTTGTATCTTTTATATGTTTATGAAATTATAATGTAAAAAATTATAAATTATTAAATCATAAAATATTTATTTTTTATTTTTTTATTTGAGCAATTGAAAGTTCGATCTGTTACAGTTTCACAGACGTGTTTGTTATTTTGCACATCATCATCAACTAAATTATGTTATTTTCGTTTACTAAAATGAAATATAATTTTAGTAATAGCAATACTGAATAAAATTAATGAATATGACATGATGAAATATTGAAAAATTCATAAGACTTCACAATAAGTTTCCATTCATTAGCATTACTTTATGCAAGTATTGTTTTTTTTAAAAGCACAGTGTAAAAGCACAACTGTTAATTTGTAATAGTTCATGTTAGTTCATAGTGCATTAACTAATATTAACAAATACAACTTTTGATTTTAAAAATGTAATAGTACAGTATACTGTATGTTGAAATTTACATGAACTAAGATTAATCAATGCTGTAAATGTATTGTTCATTGTTAGCTCATGTTAACTAATATTAACAAATGGAACCTTAATGTAAAGTGTTAAGACATTTTTGTCAAAAGACTAAATCTTTTGACCCTAATTTAAGCCCGCCAAGTCTTAAGCGCAGTGCTATGCAATACTTTATATGCATAAAGTCAGCGGGAATGGCTATGAAGTAATCATAGTAGCATGTATGTAGAAATGACCTATTTCTCAGGAAAATGGAAAATTGCAATTTGCGCCACTAACAAACAATACACCCACAGTTTGCACATATATGACCACAGACAGCAGCAAGTACTTCCATACACGCACACACTCACATTGCGCTGGCACGAAAATTGTGCTTAGAATAAGCACTCTCATATAGGGATACATTTAGCGAGATTACGAAAATAGAGCCCTTTAAATAATAATAATAAAAAAAATGTATAGATACATTTAAATACATTTATTGTACGCTTTACCTGGTGGTCCTGGTAGCCCAGTTCGTCCATCTTGCCCAGAAAATCCAGCATCTCCAGGGAGTCCAGGAATTCCCTTTGCTCCTGGTGATCCAATAAAACCTATATGATAAAGAAAGAGAGTCATAAAATAACCAAAACATATATTGAGATTGAAAGATTCCATTTGCTAAACTAAAGATCTGCTAAAGCATAATTCCATTTGTTGGACATTAACAGGTCAAGAACTACAAAATGGCAGAGAAAATGCTGTACTAATATATTTGCAATTTTGTTTAGTGGTAAGAAAAATGTCAGTGATATTGCAGATAAATAACTGCAGGCATTAAAATGAAAACTGATTCTGGGAACTATGGTCAACCCGAGACCAAAGTAATGGAAACAGTAATCTGGTTGTAAAATAATCTGAGCCTCAACAAGGAGTTTGTATAAACAGAGGTTAAGGAGGGGCCAAAATGTCTTTTTTATTAAAATGGTTTATTGATTCAAAAATACACAGAGTAAAACACAACACATACACATCGAATAAACATTAAACATTTAACCCCCCCTAATATCCCTCCCCAATCACCAACCCAACACAACCCTGACCCCTAACGAACACCCCTGTGGTCACATATAATAATTCACACACACAAAAAAAAACATAATAAACGTATAATAAACACCCTTAATTAAACTAGACTTCTCTCTCCATCCACTCCCTGAGAGTCCCCAAACCCCAGCCTTCTACTTGCCACCTCCTCGAAAGCTGCCATCCAACCCATCTCTGCACACCACTCCGGAAATGATAGCATTCCGTCCGACTTCCAACTCCTTAAAATAATTTGTCTGCCAATCATGATACTGGTCAGAACCCAAATTTGTATATGTTTATCCCCCAAAATGTATGACCACCCCATCGCACAAAATACAGAGTCTGGGGCAAAGTAACATTTGAGTGCCCAAAACGTTACACAAACCACTCTGACCTTTCAACCAAAATTCCTGGATATTAACACACCGATACATCGATACATTAACATACCTTAATTACCTTGCCACAATCTTCCAAGGTTATCTCAGAATCAAGATCATTTTTTTTGCTCATTCGTCAGTTTAGGGGGTTCTAATGGTTCCACCAATTTCAAATGTCTTCATCAGTAGACGAAGACATGGAACTATAGAGATCAAGATATAATTATTTTAAAGCATTATTAATATCAGTGGCTGAAGTAAATATTTCACCACCAGCAGATTTCACAAAGGGAATGGTAGAAAAAAAGTCTCTCTACTTTATATATCTAGCCAAAAGCTTCCCTGCTTTGTCCCCCGACTCAAAATATGTCTTGCCATGAATAGCCAAAACTCCACCTTCTGTGACAAAATAGTATTATGTCTGTATTTCAATCGGCCATCAGAAAACATTTGGCACTTCAGCTCTGCCTCGGCACATTAAATATTCCCTCCCACGATTTCCTGTGCTTTTGATTTTTTGATGAATGAGGCATACTGTATGATCTGACCCCTAAGAACCACCTTAAGTGCCTCCCAAGCCATGCCCACAGAGGATACTGAGGACCAGCAGGTCTACATATATATTTCAGCCTTTAGCGTTTGTTGGAATTCAGGATTTTGCAAAAGGGATACATTAATTTAAATGATACATTAAAACTATATGATTTTTTTTTCTTCATATGAGGCAACATCTCTAAACTCACCAGGGCTTGATCTGAGACTAAAATGTTTCCAACTGAGTAATCAACAACAGGGACTTAGATATAATTTTTTTAATCTATTCTAGAATAACTCTTATGGACTGATGAAAATAATGTATAGTCCCTACCAGATGGGTAAAAAAGTTTCCAAATATCTGTAAGACCAAAATTTTTCAAGTACTGAGTCATGAGGGGTGCCAGCAGCTTGCAACATCCATTCAAGATCTTTAAAAAACCCCAGTGTTAGGTGCACAAATATTAGCCAAAATAAACATTTGCCCCCGAATTTCAGCTAAAACAATACAGAATCTTCCTAATTTATCTTTAAATATTTGAGACATTTGAATTGTAGATGTTTACTTATCAATGTAATGACTCCCTTGCTCTTACATGAGCCAGCACTAAAGAAAACAGGTCCACCCCATATCTTCCCAAAATTTTCAGCTTCCTGTGGAGAAAGATGCATTTTCTTAAGAAACACTATATAATATTTCTTCCTTTTAAGAAAAGAAATAACCTTCCTTCTTTTTATGGGGTGCCCCAACCCATTCATTGTCAAAAATCTAATTATAAAGACTACATTCCATGTTGGACCACATCCAACATTGGTGCAACAATCAACCCCCGAATTTCCTCCCCCCCAAAAAAAAAGCAGAAAAAGAAAAACGTGTACATTTACCACGTGCACGACTGCACCACTGATTTGCAAGAAATATTCCACAAAACAAACTCCATCCAATAGGAGGCAAAAGTACAAAGAATGTGCAGATACATCCACAAACTGTCCCAAAGCAGTGTTATTCCACAAAACAAACTCCAGCCGCTAGGCGGAACCAACATAAAAAGAAACAAAGGTGGCGCCCAGTTTCCTCGGACGGTCAAGTGAATGTTCAGTGAATCAGGCCCACTCTGTATCTAGTATCAAGAGCATCACACAATAAATTACTCAGTCATTTAGTTCATGAAGGACATTACTTGCTGTGCATATATGTATATATTTTGCGGTCATCCTTAGTATCTATTCTCAATTTGGCTGGTAACATCAGCGCAAAAGTGAACTTCTGTTGATGTAAGAGTTTCTTGCATTCCTTGAATCGATCACGTTTCTCTCTTGTCGAATTCGCAAAGTCTGGGAACAAGAACATTTTGTGGTTCTTCCAAGCAAGCCTTCCTTTCCTCCTCGCCTCACATAGTACAAGTTCTTTATTGGATAATCTCAGAAATTTGGCCAGAATTGATTGGGGCCTGTCTCCTTCCGTGGATCTCCAAGCCAGAACACTGTGAGCTTGCTCGATTTCCAGCTTGTGGTCTGTTATGTCGAGCTGACTCAGCAAGAGCTCGTCCAGGAATTTCACCATATCTCTGCCTTCTTGTTTCGCCAATTACGATTCTCCATATATTTCAAATGCGTTCAAGTCCGTCTTGGTCTCTAGGGGATTAGCAGCTAATACCCTCTCCGATGACTCCAGATAATCAATCCGGTTCTCAATGCCCCATTCTAGTAACCAACGCAAAATGTTTTGTCTCTAAGACAGTGATCGATCGACATATTACAGCAAGATTGCCAGCATTGCTGTCATACTCGACATTTGACACTGAATCTCTCCCAACGCACCTTCCAAACTGAGTGCCCAATCTGTGGCCCTTTCAGGGGTGTCAGCTTGAGCAAGTAAGTGTCTTTTAATGTCTCCAGCGCCCAAGGATTTTGAATTCTTTGACATATTGTCTTCATAGAACAATTATGGATCAGGGTGTATCGAATCTCACCAGTTTATGACACAAAAAGTATTAAAAACAAGCAAAGTGCGCAGAGCTCGCTGTTCACACGTCCGACCCTCGCATGGGGCCATGCGACTCTCACCAAAATGGCTTTATAAAAGAGATGGTCCACTGATCAAAGATATACTAATGGCAAAGGAAAGGTATGGGAAAATGGGTTACAATTGGGGTTTGATTTAATGGAATAGTTCCCCAAAAAATTATAATGCTCTCATCATTTACTCACTCTTATGTTGTCACAAACTTGAATGACTTTCTTTCTTCCATGGAACAAACAATCCATGTCCTCTGAAGCCATCCAATTTGTTTTGGGTAAGAAAATACAAAAATGCAACAAATATTTGTTGTAAATATTGCCACTGGAGTCTCTTGTAATGGTCATGATTTCAAGCTTGATTACTCATACTAGCGTTTGACGATGCGCAGTGCACTAGATGGTGCTAGGATGTGTAATCAAGCTTGAAATTATGAACCTTAATAGTGAAAAAGAAGTTATATTTTGGTCTACTCTCAGGCTTCAGAAGGCATGGATTAAACCACTGGAGTCTTATGGATTACCATTACACTGACTTGATGTCCTTTTTAAAGCTTGAAAGTTTGTTCACCATTCATTTGCATTGTGTGGACAAACAGACATCATATCATATTTAAAATATCTATGTTAGTGTTCCACAGAAGACAGAAAGTCATACAAGTTTATCGAAGATTAAGATAATGAAGTCCTGTGGGATGAGTAATAATGTAGGGCTCTGGGAGACTGATAGAGAAAGAATGATCTGTCAAGATCTAGAATAGATAAGTAGAAGATGAATACTTTGATTCTTGAAAAATATTCTTGAAAATGATTCTGAAAAGAAAAAAAAGTCTAGCCAGATCTTTGAAGAATTAATTTTTCTTTTTTCCAAGCTTTCTCTATTCTGCACCAGAGCAGGTCTCAGTTGGTCCATCAGCACCAAACTAGCCAACAAAGAGCGACTATAAACCAGCCCTGTCCACCATGCTGGTGTAAGCTTAGGAGGTAAGAGTTCAAAGTAGCAGCTAACAGGTTTGGCTCACCTGGAATTCCAGGTTCTCCTTTTTCTCCCTTATATGTGTTTGGAAATAAGACTTGGCCAGGTGGGCCTGGAATGCCCGGATCACCTTTGTCTCCCTTCGATCCTTCGAAACCTGGGCTACCTGGTCGTCCTTGGACACCATCATCTCCTGTGGGAGCAAAGAGCTAAATAATGTTTCACTCTATCATGGACCTTTCTGAAATTGAGTTTTGAGCTAAAGCAAATGTAGCAGACCTTTAGGTCCAGGAACGCCTATTCTCCCAGGATTGCCAGGGACACCTGAGGGTCCTGGTGCACCTATCGCACCCATGTCCCCCTTAGGTCCTGTAGCAATGACAAAGGATTAAAGGAGAGAGTTCAGGATTTAGTTTGAGTTAACATCAATGTATAAGATACAGATAACATCAGAGGATATTTCTGAGCTGAATTACAGATTAATATTACCAGGCAGTCCAGGAAGGCCATATTGACCAGGTATTCCTGGACCCCCAGGTGGACCAATTGGGCCAGGAGGTCCAGAGACTCCAGGGCTTCCTCTGTCACCTTGCAATCCTGGAATACTCAGACCAGGGGGGCCACGGTCTCCCTTCTCTCCATTCGAACCAGGGACTCCTGGTATAGAGAAGACAAAAATGGTGTTAACAACAGAAACTGCATTTGATTTCAGTTGGATGGGCAAAATAAGTGAATTCAGTTACTGAACAGAGCATTAAAAAAAAGTACGAAACGGAGTATCTGTCAATTGAGTGTGTGTCGCATCAATGGATGCTTCCAGTACAGACAGCTCTGTTGATCATAATGAAAGCGATTTAGTTTAAGTGTGCCCCACCTGTGTGGAATATATTAGGCTATCTTTAATAATCCTTCAAGAGAAATATGAGGAACATTAAAGACCATATCAAAATGTAGAAAGTGAAAAATAATTTGTGGGGATGATTTGAGTATAAAATATTAACACTTTCGTGGCCCATTTGAAACTATCTCATGGGCCAAATTTGGCCTTAAGGCCATTGGTTTGAGACACCTGTAATAATGTGTAAGATGACTTTGAAATATTTTTTGGGCTATAATTGTTAGGCTTCCTATAAACTTATTGTAAAAACATTTTGCATGCAAATTTAACACTCTGAAGTGTTTGCTATTGTATTTCAAGACAAGAAATATACATAAGTATATCTTTAATCCACAAATTAATTAAATTAAAGATCGATTCTTTCTGGTCTCACATTTCATTAAATCTTTGAACAGAATGCTTGTGTTTCAACATTGTTGCTGAAATAATTTCAGGCATACCAGGAGTTCCCATTTGGCCAGGCAATCCAGGAGGACCAGGTGGGCCCTGAAGGCCAAAGGCAGGGGGTCCTGGGGGACCAAGAGGACCAGGACCACCAGGAAAACCAGGATTACCTAAATGCAAATTCTTATGAAACTCATTGAATTTACTCTTACAGTATTTCAACTTCATATAGGCATCATAGCAAAGGCATTTTAGTGGTATCCCAGTGCATCTTTATGCATTTCTGTGTAGACATGAAATATTTTCTCTACCTTTAGGTCCAGGGGCACCATCAAGACCTGATCTCCCTGGTGCACCAGGATTTCCAGGGAAACCAGGATCACCTTTAGGACCAGCTGCACCATTACTGCCTGGAAATCCTGAAGGACCTGAAGGGCCTGGTAAACCAAAGCCAGGTTCTCCCTTTGGAGACAAAGACTCTCATTAGAACACTTTATGCTCAATTTCAACTGACTTCTTTCTTACACTGCAAAAAACAATTTTCATAAAAAGTATTTTTGTCTTGTTGTCCAGTAAAAAAATCTACAAATTCTTAAAAGAAGATACATTTTCTTGAGAAGGAAACTTGCATTAGATAATATGACTTGTTTTCAGAGACCATATCTCTAAATGGTATTTTTATTTTAATTTTTTTTACTTGTTTTAAGCATAATGTTTTTTGCATTGCAAATCTTTCATTTGATGTAGTCTGAATGTGTACTGGTGAAGTGCATCATCATCTTATATTGTATTGTCTAATATTTTATACTTTGGGTCCAGGTAATCCAGGCTGACCAGGGAGTCCATCCAATCCTGGCCGTCCAGGAACACCAGGCCCACCAGGGGAACCAGCAATACCAGGAAATCCTGTAGAAAATGAACAAAACTGTTAGCCATACAGATATGGAAAATACTTATTGATAAAATACTCCTGCCAAGTGATGTGAGAAACAATACATACATGTGCCAACTGATACATCAGCCAGTAGCTGGCTATTTTGAGATCATCAAATCTACAGACAGCTTTATGGATAATGCTAAACACATGTGACAAAGTCAAAAGAGGCAATACATTATACCTTTAGCACCAACAGGTCCTGGCAAGCCAAAACCAGGAAGACCAGGCTCTCCTTTGGCTCCAGGTAGGCCTGGGAACCCAGCTTGTCCAGGTGGGCCTGGGTTACCTGTACAGATTAGGGACCAGACTCTGTCATACTCCTGAATTCTTAATCTGTTCCATATGCAATTAAAACTACAGAATGGATGTTTCAGAAGTGTAGTTGGCAGTTCCTTCCTCTTTACCTGGACTTCCTGGCAAACCAGATTCTCCATCCCGACCCGGGGGTCCACGTTCACCCTTCTCTGACACAGCTAGCCCAGGTTCACCTTTTTGACCTACCATTCAGACCAATAATTAGATGTCATTTCCACAATTGCGAACACTGCCATATTATTGATTAAGCAAAAATCAATGAGGTATCTCTAAACTCTGCTTACCTGGTGCTCCAGGAGCCCCTATTCTTCCTGAAACTCCCTGGATACCTTTCTCTCCAGTGGGACCCTGAGGACCAAATCCTGGGGGACCGGGCAGACCCCTGTCTCCTGGAGCACCTGTAAAGCCAGGTTCCCCTGGGGGACCTTGTGTGCCTTTCACAAATGCAGAACCCTGTAAGCAACATGCAAAATCAGGGTAAAAATTTCTGACTGGTGCACACACAAACAATTATCATATAAGTGATACAGTGTAATCTGAAAAATGAACACTCACAGGTGCTCCTCTGAGGCCAGGGGGACCAGGCGCTCCATCACGACCAGGCCTTCCTTCAAGTCCTGGCAGACCTGGAGGGCCAGGAAAACCTGTGTCTCCCTTGTCCCCTTTCACACCCGTAACAGAGATGGCATCACCTGAGTCACCCTTCTCTCCAGGGAATCCAGGAGCACCCTGAGGTCCTTGTATGCCCTAAAGGGTAAATATATCAATCACTAATATTAATATATTACATCAAATGTTAGGTACCACCAAGGCTTTGATCACATTGAAAAATGTGAAGTATTGGCCACTGTATTGGCCATGTCAAGTATTGGAAGTAATGCATAAATATGAAGTATTTTTCATATGAAGTACAAAGACAAACCGAGGTACTGAGCATGGAGAAGAAACTAGAGAGCACTCACAGGTAGGCCCGTGAGCCCTGGCCCTCCTGGGAATCCTCTGTCTCCTTTAGGACCAAGCAATCCAGGTGCACCTGAGACAAAGAAAAGTGGGATATTTAGCATGAATTGCATCTTTATATAAAAATATAAAATAGCCTTTTTCTGGGATACATTTTTATTTAGTCCTCAAAATTCAGTTTGGCTGGCAGTTCCTTTGGAAAAATGTAATTTGTAATGTATTCCGTTAGATTACTCAAGGTCAGTAATGTATTCTAAATACTTTGGATTACTTCTTCAGCACTGGTAAGATTTTTTCACTTGTTTTGACTATAAAAACTCTGCCAGTACAGTAAGACAAAATACACGTTAAAAATACATTATCTGAAAAACCTAAATATCTTATGCAGTTTTGTTTCTAAAACAAGATCAATCAAAATTGATCTTGTTTTAAGGATTTTTAGATATTTTTACAGGAAATCAGTAAAACAAATTATAATCTAGAATACGATTTTTGCCCTAATATCAAAGGTCTTACTAGAAATTATGATCCAACGTGAAATTTCTTGATAAAAAAATATAATCGTGCCCGGTAACGTGCATGTAAAATGGTTCGAAATATCAATTTAGTGTAGCATTAAGCTGACAATTTACACAAGGTTTATTTCTATTTCTTCTGCTCCAAACTTACTTCAAACTTACTTATCTGTCTGGTCGTATGAATGTAACACATCGTAAGAAAGTGTTTCACCTCTGTTCAAATGCACTTTGCATCATTTATATGTTTTCCATTAGAAAGGACTAAATATTAAATTAAACAAATTACAATAAAATGCAAAGTAATCTCTTCAGTAATCAAAATACTGTTTGAATGTATCTGTATTCTAAATACCAATGTAGTGGAATACAGTTATTTATATTTAGTATTTTAAATACGTAATCCCGTTACATGTATTTTGTTACTCCCAAACCCTGAATATATCAGCAAAAAGAAATATCCCCTTTTCAGGACACTGTATTTTAAAGATAATTTTGTAAAAATCCAAATAACTTTACAGATCTTTATTCTAAAGGGTTTAAACAATGTTTTCCATGATTGTTCAGTGAACCATAAACAATTAATGAACATGTACCAGTAGAACGGTCGTTAAGACACTAACAGCCTACAGACAGTAGGCAATTAAGGTCACAGTCATAAAAACTTAGGACACTAAAGAGACCTTTCTACTGACTTAGGCATGCTGCATGGAGGCATGAGGACTGCAGATGTGGCCAGGGCAATAAATTGCAATGTCCTTACTGTGAGACGCCTAAGACAGCGCTACAGGGAGACAGGAAGGACAGCTGATCGTCCTCACAGTGGCAGACCATGTGTAACAACACCTGCACAGGATCGGTACATCCGAATATCACACATGCAGGACAGGTATAGGATGGCAACAACAACTGCCCGAGTTACACCAGGAACGCACAATCCCTCCACCAGTGCTCAGACTGTCCGCAATGGGCTGAGAGAGGCTGAACTGAGGGCTTGTAGACCAGACATCACCGGCAACAACGTCGCCTATGGGCACAAACCCACCTTCGCTGGACCAGACAGGACTGGCAAAAAGTGCTCTTCACTGACAGTTTTTGTCTTGTCTCAGTTTTTTTGCACCAGGGTTGATGGTCAGACTTGCGTTTATCTTCGAAGGAATGAGCGTTACACCGAGACCTGTACTCTGGAGCAGGATTGATTTGGTGCTGGAGGGTCCGTCGTGGTCTGGGGCGGTATTTCACAGCATAATCGGCCTGAGCTTGCCTGCAATGACAACAATCTCAACGCTGTGTGTTACAGGGACAACATATTCCTCCCTCACGTGGTACCCTTCCTGAAGGCTCATCCTGATTCTAGCCCTCCAACGTGAAAATGCCACCAGCTATACTGCTCGTTCTGTGCATTATTTCCTGCAGGACAGGAATGTCAGTGTTCTACCATGGCCAGCGAAGAGCCTGGATCACCATCCCATTGAGCACTTCTGAGACCTGTTGGATCGGTGGGTGAGGGCTAGGGCCAACCCCCCCAGAAATGTCCAGGAAATTGAAAGTGCCTTGGTGGAAGTGTTGGGTAAATCTGGTGCAGTCCATGAGGAGGAGATGCACTGCAGTATTTAATGCAGCTGGTGGCCACACCAGATACTGACTGTTACTTTTGATTTTGACCCCCCTTTTTTCAGGTACACATTTATTCCATTTCCATTAGTCACATGTCTGTGAAACTTGTTCAGTTTATGTCTTAGCTGTTGAATCTTTTTATGTTCATACAAATATTAAACATGTTAAGTTAAGCAGTTGAAAGTGAGAGGACATGTCTTTTTTGGCTGAGATTATACATATCAATAATCATTTAAATGTTGTCTGAGACTTTCCTTTTAAATTTAGTGCATTAATTATCTAAAAATGTGTTTTGGTCAGAGTGGCTCAAAATGATAGAGTAGCAGTCACAAACATATTCTATGACCAAAAAAAAAAATTATCTTACAATTTTGTTTCTAAAGTAAATCTATTATTTTTAAGAATGTTAACTTTTTCCTGGAAAACAAGATTAAGAGAATGACAACTGCTTCACCACAGCTCAGCTGAACACAACAAAAATACCTGCATATCATGATCTTCTTACAAAGATCACACCATAAGAGGGTGCTTACATGACGTTGACAGTCTTACCTGGATTTCCAGGAGGACCTGGAAAACCTGGTGGACCAGGGATAGGGTTCCCACTAGCAAAGCAATTCACACATGTCTCTCCTTTTTGACCTGACACAATTGGCAATACAGAGCATTATCCACAATGTTTCTCAAACAATCCAAAAATCTGAAACAGAATTTGTGTTCTAATATGAGACACATGTCAAACCTTTCTCTCCTATATCTCCTGTAAATCCACGCTCCCCCTGCAGGCCTTTAGGACCCCTAGGACATTCCTCATCACCCTTGAATATTCCTGGGGGACCAGGAGGTCCTTGGAGACCTTGGGGACCTGGAAAACCTGGTCTCCCAGGCACCCCAGGGAGGGAGATTCCTGGCTGCCCTTCATCACCCTTGTCTCCTCTCTCTCCAGGTAAACCTGGTGGACCAGCAGGACCGGGACCTCCAATTCCTATAATGAGAGTGAGGCTCTTCATGCAATGCAATGTAAACATGTTCAGACATTCTGCTGGGATTTCTAAAAATGAAGTAAATTTACGGCAAATAAAAATATGAAAAGATGGTAAATGCTGGTTCTAGAATTTCCATGTCTTGTCCATCAACTTTTTTTGTTATTTGTAATTATTTGTAATTTAAAAAGGATTTTTAAAGTCACTAAAATTCAGACTGATTTGCTAATTAATCAATTATAATGATTTTTAATAATCTGGCTGATTCTTTAAGATTAATTGAAAAACTGACTCAAAAGAATGACTTGCTCACGAATCAGACTTGCAAGCAAGTTTTACTCTACATTTATGTATTTGGCAGATGCTTTTATCCAAAGCGACTTTCAGTGCACTTATTACAGGGACAATCCCCCCGGAGCAACCTGGAGTTAAGTGCCTTGCTCAAGGACACAATGGTGGTGGCTGTGGGGATCGAACCAATAACCTTCTGATTTCCATTTATGTGCTTTAGCCCAGAAAAAAAATTGAATTTTAGATTCCTTTAATATCCATGACTTTGTCAGGCCTGGAAAACACCATTTTAAAAATCCCTAGTATTTTACAGTTTGTCCATGACCATGGGAACTCTGTAGAAGCTAAAACATTTACGAAGTGTAGGAGATTTGCATGCCACATACCTGGAGGACCTTGCGGACCAGGTGGCCCCTGAAACCCTGCCAAAGGACACAAAAGGCATTGATTGTTGATAGAGAACAATGTACACAGCAGTTCTTGTCCCTTACGGTTACATCATAAAAGAAACCAAGTGCCATTTCATGATGCTGACAAAAAATAAGACCCATTCTGGTAGCACATTAATTTAAAATACGTGTACTATCCTGGTACATATATGGTAAATATGTTGTACCTACAGACATACATGTAGTAACAAGAGGTTCTTACCTAAAGTGTTCATAAATAGTAATTCATATGAAACATTACTGTACCCACCAATTGTAACATGGTAAATATATAGTACTTACAGACAAGTGTGGGGTAATAAAAGGCACTTATAGTGTACGTACAGTACATGGTAACTATTGTGAAACATTACAGTACTTACCGATACTTGATAGATAAAAATGAAAGATAATACTAAGTACAAGTCCTCAGGTTCATGCTGTGGAAGTTGGATGGGATCTTACATAGAAAATACAGCAGTAATTTTACAGTACTTCTAAGGGGTTAGTAGTAAGTCCTTCTTCACATGAAAACTGGTAAATTCAAGGGCAAATATGATTCTGGTAGCTACTGCATATGTCCAAAGTGTGAACTGTCAATACACATAATTATTAGGCATGTCACCAAAAATCCCTTCGTGAATTGCCAGAAATGACAAGAATGTAAGGAAGGTAATGTCATGCTACATACCAATCAGTTAAGAGAATCAGTGTTCAGTTAAAGATTGTGAGGTAAGGTGAACTGCAATGGTATTTACCAGTAAGTACTCTAATAAGTATCTTCATCCATACTTGAATCCCCCCCCCCCCTCCCCACACACACACTTAAACCGGTGTTTAAGTGTCTTTCTTCACCGTATGCCTACATCTGGTACATTACACAAAACATTTTTGCTATTTTCTTTCTGCAAATGTGCTGAATTATGACTAAGGAAGGAGTGTCACGATATGAAAGGCGTTCGTCGTCACGCATTTGCAATGCAATGATAACAGCTTGATTACGAACAGGAATGATCTAAAGTGCGTCCCAAACTGCACACTTCTGCACTATTTTACGTCATTTTGAAGTGTAAGTAGTGCGAGTAGTATGTTTACACTGAAAATACAACAATAAGAAGTGTACTACGACGACCCGGATGATGCACTTTTTCAACCGGCAAAATAATTGCAAATAACGGAGAATATGACAACTAGCGAAAGTTCTGTGAAGACAGCTCCTAACAATAGTGAGTTCAACTGAACGCTTCTGTGTAGTAAGAAACATTGTGTTCCATTTGGGAACATATTACACTACATGGCATAATTTATACACTACATGGCTAAGTGCATAGTATATTTTAAATGTGTATAGTGTGTCATTTGGAATACAGTTCTAGTTCTATTGCATCGCTCACTTACAGAGACCCAAATTAACATCATTTGCATGTGGAATTAACAGGTTTGAAAGGTTTATACAACTGTAACATCTTAAGTTCAGTAACTACCTGACAAAGCGCACGCTCAATGCACTGCTGACAACTGCAAAAGAGAAAGGAAGATACAGAGTGGATTTACTCAAGCAGCTTCTGGAACTACAGTTTGATAGAAAAAAACTTTTATTGATTTGATTTTGATTCTGTATTTATTGGTTTACTAATTTGCAGCTGCACTGTAAAGTGCATAAAAGTGTGCAGGAATTTTCCACATTATGAACATGGAACTTGCAGGTATGATTAAAATACTGTGCTGAATTTCATGGCCTGCCAACTGAATTATATAAAAATATAAAATTTGCCCTGGTTCCCCTCCTTTATGGTTTAATTATACAAAAAAACATTACTCTGCAATCTGTTAAATTAATGCAATGAAAAGCTGCGTCAATAGCACTTTTTTCCCCAATGTTTTCCCCACTTGTCATATACGGCAAGGCTAGTTTCGACATCTCTGCATTTGTTACTACACATTTGTCTGCAGACAGGGGCGGAGCTAGGGGGTAGCCTGGCCACCCCATTTGTCACCCCACCTGCAATTGCTGTTTTGATAATTTTTTGTATTGGGCACAATTTAGTTAGCCTGTCTACCCCAACAACAACCACCATCATCAACAACCCCTCCTATGACAATGTGACACCACAGACTGATCGCTGGACCCTGCCTGGCAACCCCTGTGAAAAACACCTGGCTCCACCCCTGTCTGTAGGTACAACATATTTACCATATACTGTAAAATAAACTGCCTCCCTTATGCTTTGGGAAAACAAGCATGCTGTTAAATGAACAATGTATGAGCAAACATAACAAAAAGCATGATTATTTAACTTTTTTGACCGTTCCTACCTGGAAGTCCTCTGTCTCCTTTAGGACCAGGTGACCCAGGGTCACCAAGTTCTCCTTTTTGTCCTCTTCCACCTGGGAATGGACCGCCCTAGTGGGTGGAAGGGATATTTTCAAAATACTTGTAGCAACTCATAACGTAATATACAATATCTCTCTGTATATATACTCAAATATACTACGAATAATTGTATTATGTGTCATATATGTTGTATCTTTATGTTCGTATTTATACATGAGCCAAAGTCTTCAGTTTGAAGAAGATGTTACATTTTTTCAATTTGACAACTTAAGGTATACATATTGGTAAATGATTAAAGTATTGTGAGGTAACTGTGTACAGAGCATAGTTTGGTATTTAATTCAAGTTCAAAGAGGTATGGTCTCTGAATTGCCTCCCCAGCAAAGGTCTGGACAATCATAACTTACAGTTTCAGTTGTCAATTTGGCTTGTATGGCTATGAAATGAGAGCAAACTGTATTTTTTGGAATAGCAAGTTGGCAGTAATAGTAGTTTGTAAAAGAAAGAAATAATAAATCCACAATAGTCAAAATAGACAGCCAAAGTAGTAAGATCTGAGGGATCTTCCACCAAAAGATTTTGGTTATTAATATTAAAAGATACAATTAATTTTACATTCAGATACCCTATGTATGAGGCATACATGGCTGAGGAACGATAAAGGGTTCAAAGGCATATCATAAGAGAAAATTCTGTGGTCTGAATGGATCATTCCTTGTCTGAAAAATTGACCTTTCTCCTTTATATGTGTTTCTAATAACAACAAACAAATCACAATTTACACCACAACAGTGCAGCCTTAAAAATACCGTTTGCTAGTTAAGTATAAATGGGAAGTGTCTTTGCACGCCATCCATATGACATAGATGATGCCATCTATGAATTAATTGTACAAAATCTTTGTGTTCTTCCTGCTTGCTTATTACGAAATGCAGTCAGACTGGCTGTCAGATGTGCAGACATGCTCATTTTCATTATCTTTATTCTCATTAGCATTATATTCATTCTCATTCACTGCAATGTCTTTAGAGAAATAAGCCATTATCCATCCATATTGCTGCTCGCTGTGTGTCTCCACTATTCTCTTAACCTCTTAAGATCCTTGCCATTTTTGGGGATTTCCGCCTGGATTTGGCCTACCCAAATTAAAAAGCTTCCCATTCCCACATACTTTGGCCTAAATACACAGTTTTGGTGTCATTTTACAGGAAACCCTTTGAAGTTGCATAAAACACTGCTACAAATTAAAAATAAATAAATATATGTTGTCTGAACAGTAATAACCCTCCTAAAAAAGAGAGCTTTTTGATTTTTTTTATATAAATTCATTTTTGAAAGTGTATATAACTCAAGCCCTGTAAACCCTAGCAGCAAGCAGACAGTTTTGGCTGTTTCCACTAGATGTCAGCAAATACCTGAAAAAGGAATTTTGTCTGTATCATGTTTTATTTAATATCTATTTCAATTTATTTGAAGGGAGGAATATTACCTTTTTTTGGTGTACTTTCCGCCTACCCAAATCTAAAGTCTCCCCATACCCATATACAGTGCTATAAATGCAAAATCCGAGTGTAATTTTACAGAAAACCCTTTTTCATTACATAAAACACTGTTGAAAGTGGTAAATATGCGCTCAGTTGTCTGGTGAGACGCGTCTGTGTGTTTTGCGCACGTAACCTACCCAGTGATCACTTCACAGTCAGGATGCAATATCACAGTCCCTGATTGGTCTATTTGATCTTGAGAGACATTGCCGGAAAGCGGAGGGTCTAAGCTTTACGGCAATATATGCTTTATCCGGATCGGATGTTTACATATTTTCCTGGATTGTTGAATATCATGTAACATTACTTTGTGGTGTTTCTACTCGCGTGACATATCGAGGGATTACTTGGGCACACAACCACAGAAAACACTGAAAAATGGCTCATTTTGCAGAGAATAACCTAAGGTAAAGGATTATGTAGCATTTGTGGCTAACTGTGCTGTCTAGTGCGAGTAGCACGGCAAATATTCAATAATTTCACTTGTATGTTTACAAATGTTGATTGTATACGTCATGATTCATTCGAAGTGTATTAGATATGTGATTATACCTCAATAAAAAGACTTATTGGAACTTCTTACTGGCAATGAGAGCTTTCATTTGATACATGGTTTGTACATGTACGTCATATTTGAGCTGATATGAGAAATATGCGTATTCAAAAACGCACATAATTATGACACGACTTTTGATGGGTGGAACTATGTAATTTATTGTAAATAAGTTACTTAGTGTAAAACAAATGCCAAAGTGATGCATATCTCAAGAAAGTAGACATTCTAAGCTTTCAAATGGTACCAGATATGAGCTCATAACTCCTCCGCATACATTTAAAATTGGAAGTACATTATTACTGACGTAATTTTAAATCCGGATCGGATCGTGAGTCATTAAAATAACCATAGCGACAACTCACAGTAATGCAGCGGAGGGAGGCAACAGTAGCGCAGTGAACGGAAAAGCAAGTAAAAGATTTCAGTGCTAGAGAAAAATTATTTCTGTGGATGAAGCCCTGAAAGCCCAGTACTATACACCCCTGAGCCCAGGCAGTGTACACAACTACGTAATCTTATCTTATTACATCATGAGTTGCTACATTTCCATTTATACGTGATTTTGTAAAGATGAAAGAATAAAATATTCTACGTACCCCAAACCCTGGAGGTCCAGGAGGTCCTGGTTCTCCTTTCCCACCCTAAATGTATTAATAAATAAAAATGTATCTTACAGTACATCTCTTCTCAGAAATGGTGTTATGTTATGTTCATCCTGTTTAGAGAAATAGTAACTTACTCTGCCACCATCTCGACCTGGTAGACCAGGAAGACCCGAATCTCCCTTGTCACCCTAAGAGAGATGTGTCAACAGAGACAGCATTAAACAATATTATCAAAGTGAGAAACTTAAGTAAACAGCTACAGACAACACTTTACCTGAAATCCTGGGTCACCAGGGTCACCATCTTTGCCAGGTTTTCCCTTATAACAATGAATATCCATATTATAAAATGTTGCCTTTTGTCATTTATAAGCATTACTGCTCTGTTGGGTTTCTGTAACCACTTTTCCATTAAAACGGTGCTGGTGTTGGAACCATGCCAACCTAGAGCTGAATGTATGTTTCCACCTTAGAAAAGTTGCTGTAAACCCGCTGGTCTCCAACCAGGTACCAGCAACACAGACGCCAGCTAACAACGCAACTAAAAACACAAATCAAATCTAGATGGTTCAAAACTATATTTCTCCCATCATAAATTAAGGAAACTGCCTATATTCAATACAGCTCTCACAATGCACATTCAGTTGATGGAGACTCCGTTCAGCCACTGATTTTCCCTGTCTGTCAGAAATAAAATGTATTGACAGTATAACTATTGTATGTGTGAATTGACTGCTATAAATCTAATTGGTTATGCAGTTAAATGACGTAAAAGCCAGGTTGTGATGGCATAAAAAACTTTGGATGTTACAGAATGTTCTGAAACTAGGAGTAAGAATAACTAGGAGTAAACAAAGACCACAATGCCCTTTGTTTCTGGGCATGTTGTGTAGTCACAAACAGTAACGTAATTTTTTGGCTGTGGAAGATTTTTTGGTGTTCTGAGCGAGGTTCGCAGATGCCCAGGCTGATCACTGGCTCCACCACCAGCACCATTTCAGTGGAAAATGTCTTTTACCACTTACCCTCTTTCCTAGCTCCCCGGGCTCTCCTTTCTCACCTTTCTGGCCACTTTGTGGGCCCTGAAAGACAAACAAAGTACTCTTAATTACAAATGAACCAAAAAGGATCAGTGCATATCTACAATAGCTATGTATCTTTCCATCTAAGATAAATCTTAATACATCTGTCAGTCTACTCAGTCAATCTATTTTAATTTATTTTTTTAATAAAATGGCTCTAGACCGTTTCAAAATGAACCATGTTAAACAAAAGGAAAAATTCATACAGGAGGTCCAGGAGGGCCAGGATATCCAGGATCTCCGGGTAGGCCACGATCCCCCTATAAAACAAACAAACAAACTAAACACACACACATCAAAGCATTTATTTTTATTTAATTGATGTAATTGATCTATAAGCATGTAAATCCGGTCATACTGTATAAGATTACAATTTCAGCTCAGCTTGGCTTTAGCTTTAGTAATTCGTTTTTTCTGTTTAGACTAATTTTGAGTTTGATGTCTAAAATATATATTTGGGCTCTCAGTGCCACAGTGATTTAAATTAGACAAAGATTGGTTGATTTATCAATTTATTTGTTTTATCTTTTTTTTTTTTAATTGAGATTTTAAGAGAAACGTTGAAGGTTTGCATTAAGGAAGCAAAACCAAAGTTTCCCACAGTCACTGACATTCTTTTACCTTTTCTCCTTGCTGAATGACTGTGTCTGGTAAGCCTGAGACTTCGCCAACCTGTCCTGGTGGCCCTGGAGTTCCTTGCCCTCCACGATCACCCTTCATACACAAACACGCATATTAAATAATTTCATGTTATTAAACCTCTTGTATGTTTTTTTTTCCACAGCAGAATGTGTACCTTCTCTCCTTTTGGTCCTTGGAAGTTCAATCCCATGTTTCCCTGTAAGACATAGATGCTCATTAAGACTTTGACAAAAACTAAGACAAGTATTGTCTTACCATGACAGTGAATAATTGCAGACTTACCTTGGGCCCTGGTGGACCAGGAGGACCTGGACGACCCTGAAAAACAATTTTAAAATGAAACACAAGAAATCATTGCACTGCTAACATGAGGAACTGACAAAATGAAAGTAATTTACTTATTCACAGACCTTCCGAAATATGATGCACATGTGTTTGCATGTGTGATTCAAACAGGGAAATTGTGATTAGTGTCATCTTACCTCATAACCACGGGGACCAGCAGGACCGATGGGACCTGGCAGACCTGGGGGTCCGGGATATCCCTATATGTCATAAACAGATTGTTCTGGGGTCAGTTAACATTAACTGCCAAATCTACTTCTATTGAATTAGATTTGGGTAAGGTACCTGTTTGAGAGTTTACAGAGCAAAATCCACTGGGGGTGGTGTTGCAAGGCACGATAAAGCCCCTATATTAGATTTTGTCTTTTGACTCAGGTACATTTATAAGCAAATTAAATAATTTCTATTTATAGCAAAATTACATTCACCGAGTATTAATAATTGTACAACAATAGGTTACTTGATATTGTGGCTGTATTTACAATATCTCCCATTTTTTTCACTGATATCTTGCACAAATTAGATAAAATTTTTTGCATCCGATCCAAGACACTTTCAAATTTGCTTTTAAATCAGCTACATATCCGATGTCTTGACATCTGACCTGCGTCTAAAAACTCATACCCGATTCTTTTCATATTTCGTGACTTGAAATCCACTAAAAAATGATGTTTGTTTAAATCTATGCATGTACAACAACGTTATTCAGGAGATAAGGGAGGACAAGCAATTGTGAAATGTCAAGGACACATTTGCAGTGAGGAGACATTTCAAACTTGTTTAATAATAGTAATAAGTTTCATTTATATAGCGCCATTCCAGACCTTAAGGACACTTTACAATAGTAACACAATAATACACAAACAAAGAACAGTCACAAAAACACAGTTCAGATTGCACAGTCACTGAGAGTGAATACATAACACATTAAGATAAATAACACTAAGAAAATTAACAAGTTTTAAGTTGAAATTTAAACTCAGAGATAGAAGAGATGCTGCGAAGAGTCAGGGGGAGTTAATTCCATATATTGGGTGCTATTACACTGAACGACCTGCCACCCATAGTAGAGAGGCGAAAACTAGGGACAGAAAGGAGTCCGGACCCAGAAGACCTAAGCGATTGAACCGGGTTGTAGGGGAGAAGTAAGATAGTGAGGTACCAGAACATGAAGTGATTTAAAAGTAAGCAGGATTAAGTTATATTTGATGTGAAACAAAACTGGTAACCAGTGAAGTTCAAACAGGAATGGAGTATTATGAGCCGAGCACTTGGTATGTGTAAGAATTATAGCAGCAGCATTTTTTATATATTGCAACCTAGCAATAGAGTTAGCAGGTAAACCAATGAAGAGGGTATGGCAATAGTCAAGACATGAGGACATAAATGCATGAACCAGTGTTTCAAGGCTTTGTGACTGATAACGGGACGAAGGCGAGCAATGCAGCGAAGGTGAAAGAAGGCAATTTTAGATACAGATTTAATATGAGCTTCAAAAGTGAGGGAGGGATCAAAGATGATACCTACATTTTTTACCGTGTTGGACGGTTTAATGAAAGGCCATCAATATCACAACCAAAGTCATAAGGAATTTTTTTCATAAGTGTTGGTGTTCCAATAATAATAATCTCCGTTTTATCCATGTTCAATTTGAGGAAGTTACAGTTGGAGTTAAGCCACTTTTATTTCATTTATACATGCTAATAGTGGACTGGTCTGGAGGGTGGGAGCAGATCTACAAGCTGTACATATTTGAATGTCATCAGCATAACAGTGGTAACTGAAACCGTGGTGGCAAATGAGTTGACCCAAAGGAAGTATATATATATATATACTTCCTTTGGGTCAACTCATTTGCCACCACGGTTTCAGATTACCACTGTTATATATATATATATATATATAGTATGAATAGTAAAGAACCAAGAACCGATCCCTGAGGGACACCTAATTTCAGGGAAACAGTGGGTGACTGATAATTTTGCATTGAAATGAAAGCCAGGAGAGAACAGCACCAGTGACACCACAATCTGAGAGGCGGGAGAGAAGTAATTAATGGCAAACAGTATCAAAAGCAGAACTAAGATCAAGTAATAGAATAATGGAGAGAGAATCAGAGTCACCAGTGAGTAGTAGGTCATTGACAACCTTTACAAGGCGTTTTCAGTACTGTGAAGTGGGCGAAAGCCAGACTGAAAGGGGTCAAAAAGATCATTTTGAACAAGGAAAGATTGTAACTGGGAGGCAACAACTTTTTCCAGTATTTTGGAAATGAATGGTAAGTTAGAGATAGGGCAAAAATTAGAAAGAACAGTAGGGTCCAAGTTAGGTTTTTTTAAGAGTTACTGCCGCAGTTTTACGTGGTAAAGTGAGAGAAGCTGAATCTAGATATCAGTTTATGAAATGTGAGATAGGTGCAGAGATGACAGAATGAAAGAGATTGAGGAGGGATGTGGGAGCAGGATCAAGTTGGCAAGATGAAGAATTGGACTTCAGTATTAAGTCACTGATAGAGGAGGTGTTTGTAGGAGTAAAACTATAGAAATATTGACAAGAGTGGTCTGGCATAAAACTAAAATCTGAAGCCCGGCATCTATAAAGCACGGGCAGACAGCATTCAGACATAATTGTAGAGACATAGTTAGACTGTGCAGAGTTCAGAGTAATTTTGTATGCGTTGAGGTGTTCAATGAGAGGTAGAGGGTGAACAGTAAGACCTGTTTTCCTATAAAGCCCCTCAAGCTGTCTACCAGTGACTTTTAATTTTATTTTTAAGTCTATCAGATGTTTTACAATATGCTCGCTATGGTTGATTGAACACATATTTTACCATAATGAGGAGGACATCAATGATAATTATTTACCTTTTGGGGTTATTGAGTTATTGTTAACCAACCTCTGGTATTGAAAAGTGGCACCTCCCTTTGATTTTCATGGTAATTTTTGACCGGATTAGATGTGTAACCTTTTTTTTTTTTTTTTGGATTATTACAATGATTCCATTTCTTCTTCCCTTAAGAAAGAACAATAAAATTATTATTTGGGGGATTTTATGCTATTTTGATCTTATTTATATGTAAATGTCTACATTTTATCATTCATTTTCATATACAAATAAGCACATTTGTGAAAAAAAATAAATAAAAAAAATTCATTACCTACACTTCTCTAAGAAGAAACATGAAGAAAATATGAAAATGTGACATAAATTGAAGGCAGGTTGCTGCCATCTGGTGAACAAAATATAAATAACAATGGCATGCCAGTAACAGCCTGGATGTAACCTAATTTATATTGCATGGCTTGTAACCTAATTTATATTTTATCACAATATATGCACAAGGAGATATATTCAGACATTATCAAACTATTATCTGTCACATTTTTGTTTTTTAAAATTTATTTGAAGTGTCCATTTTTGCCGTTAATGTCATTATGCTTGTAATCAAACCTGACAATGGTGTTACAAAAGAAGACACAATATAAGCATTTTTCAACCAATAATTTATTTCAAAAATAAAAATGAAATAACTAAAAGTAAATGCATAATAATGTCAAGAAAATTAACATCAAGAAACAGAAATTAACTGCAAAATTCTGAAAATTCAACTTGAGTATAAAACAGAAGAATCAGAGTAAATATTTATCAATTTTTTGCAAACTGTTCTATAGTAAAAATTGATTTTGCAAATATGTGTCTGGAAAACTGGTAAAACAACAGATGACATGTAATCTCAACAATGACCAAAATATGGCTGTAGAACTCTACTTATTGATGCCCTGGTTCCCCTTCTGTCACTCACTCGATATTGTGGCGTTGCAGTGACACTAGGGGTCACTCCTGGGAGGCCCAAACAACTCTAATCTTTGAGAAAAGCACAATAAGAATTGGCAAGTGGAATTTGCATGCCACTCCCCCAGACATACAGGTATAAAAGGAGCTGGAACGCGGCCACTCATTCAGATTTTTTCTTCAGAGACGAGTTGTTCCATTCACCTCAGAAAGAAGCATTTGCTGTTGGATATATGGCGCATTTCAATGGCTTTCTCTCCTTCTGCATGCTCAGTGCAGACTGCGCCCCTGGGCGCTTTGACAGCGCTACTAAGAGTATATATTTCTGCAAAATTCTATTTTCCTCTATCAAAGCAACACACTGACGTGAACGTCTTTTTAAAGATGCCTTTTCGTCTTTGTGTGATTCCTGGAAGAGGTCGTTATCTCTCCACATCCGATGGCCACAGGCGCTGCCTCACGTTTCTGGGCCGCGATCACACTGAGGCAGCATTTGTGGATGGTTTGTGTTTTATTGCGAGAACATGACCATGGCAACGTTGCGATCATGGCTTTCCTTCCTCCGGGGGAAAGTCCCCCAGCGCTGCATCTTCTATCTACGGTACGAGGCCCATTTGCGGATTTCAATGGCCGCGGTCTCGCTGGGTAATTCTCCATGGACCTCCCATTCCCCAGCACACTCGCTCCCGTCGAGTTCCGAGATGAGATCAGCTTGCCTCACGGCCAGCTTGACATCTCTTTCGGGGCTCGTGAGCAGGATGAGTCCTCGATTGCTGCGTCGGAGAGCGCATTGGCAATGTCGGACACCGAGGACTCGACTGGGCTGCCACATTAGGGTATGCCTGCCCAGTCTGAGGCCTCCCCTGAGCTCACATGGCTAGATGATTGGTCCCTGGGCTCAGGGCGCCGCTCACGGCCGCGCCCCCACCCTGGTCCCTTTCTTCCCGGAAGTGCACGATGGAGATGACAAGGTCATGAAAGGCACCTTTTTCTGCCCGAATCCAACTTCCCAGCTCATCCGCTCTCACTACCCTCGATGGTGGGGCGGCCCACAGGTACGCGGAGATCCCTCAGGTGGATAAAGCGGTTGCGGTGCATCTATGCCCGCAAAACAGGGCCTGTAGGACTACATCATCCCTGGCAACTAAAGCCTACAGTGCCGCTGGACAGGCCGTCTCCGCCCTGCATGCCATGGCCCTCCTGCATGTACACCAGGCCAAGGCACTGAAAGAGCTGCACGTGGGTAGTCCTGATCCCAATGTGAAGCAGGATCTGCGCTCGGTGACCACCCTCGCCCTCCGGGAGACGAAGGACACATCGTGATTACTCGGACAAATGCTGTCCACCTTGGTAGTCCAGGAGCGTCACCTGTTGCTGAATCTGGCCGAGATGAGGGACGCCGACAAGGTTAGCTTTCTCCACGCTCCCATCTCACAGATTGGCATATTCGGCGACACAGCAGTTCTCGCCGTTGAAGAAGCAGATTGAGGCAATACAGCACATCTTGCCCTGGCACAGCTCAAGATCCTGTACCCCGTCTGCTTGCCGAGGAAGTCCCCCTGCAGTGGCGAAGGCAAATCCTGCGTTTCCTTCTGTTTTGTGTTCGCCTCACTCCTTGGGTGACAAAATCTGTGTTTATGACCGCCAAATGGACACTTGCAGTTTGAGCCGCTAGAGTCAGTTGATCTGAAAGCTCTCCCCTTAAAGATGGCCCTCCTGATTGCTCTCTCCTCCATCAAGAGGGTTGGTGACCTGCAAGTGTTTTCTGTCAGCGACACTTGCCTGGAGTCCGGTCCGGTCGATTTTCACATGATCCTGAGACTCCCCTTCAAGGCCGGACCTACCACCGCACCTCTTCCTTATTGCCACATGTTACCTCCCCTCCGGACAGAATGTGGTCTCCCTGGGGTATTTTCCTCCGAAAGAATAGGAAAGGAAAAGAACACCTTCCCTGATACTCTGTGGAGAGAAAACAGGAGAAAAGGCCGCAGCTGGTGCAGCCTGCTCCCATGCTAGTTACGTCACCCCCAGGGGTGTGGGGAACTACATAACGTCTTGTGGGGTGTTGGATAAGGTTACATGCAGACTGATGCACCTGCTATTATGCACTCAGCCGCGTCCTTGTATGTGCATTGGCAGTTCACGCAACAAGGTTCAGCTGTTGTGATGTTTTTTAATAGGGACCCCTAGTGTCACTACATCGACCCAAAGTCGAATGAGTGACAGAAGGGGGACATCTCAGTTAGTGTTGTAACCTCCATTCCCTGATGGAGTGAACGAGACGTTTTGTCCCTCCTGGCCACAACGCTGTATTATCCGCCGAAATGGCCAGCAAAAAACCTGAATGAGTGGCCGCATTCCAGCTCCTTTTATACCCGTATGTCCGGGGGAGTGGCATGCAAATTCCACTCGCCAATTCTCATTGGCCTTTTCTCAAAGATTAGAAGTGTTTGGGGCTCCCAACCCTAGTGTCACTACATCGACACAACATTTTGTTCCCTCCGTCAGGGAACGGAGGTTACAACAGGAACCGAGACATTCTGCGTGCAAGTGTGTGTTCTGCATTGTGAGTGTGTTATTGTCTCACCCCTTCATTTCGGAGTAGCGGTGCACCGATGAGGCCGATACAATCTCAAATTTTTTTTTTAAGTGCCCTTTGCCACACTTTTGCACATTATATTGTACAGTTATTTATGTTTATGCACCACACAGTAAAATTACGCTGACACTTTACAAAAAGGTTCCACTGGTTAACATTATTTAACAACATTACTGTAGTTAACATGAACTAATGAACTTAATGTTAGCTACAAAATATACTATTACATTTTTTAAATCTAAAGTTGTATTAATGAACATTAGTTAATGCACTATGGACTAACATTACTAGCAATGAACAATTGTAATTTTATTAACTAACATTATAATTTAAAAAGGCAGTAAAAATATATTGCTCATTGTTTGTTCCTGATACCTAATGCATTAACTAATGTTTATGAATGGAACCTTTTTATAAATTTACCAAAATGATATCAAAATTTTATAAATTGTACATTGCTAACATTTATTTGTTTTGAAACAGATATGAATAGTTCTGTTGTCAAATCAAAAGGTAATTGTGACATACTGTTAAACATTAAAAACCATGAGAGTATCACACACAGCAGAGATATGTTAAGAAAAATATCTATATATTACAAGCTCTAAAACGGCTCCACTGAGAAATCGTTAATATCTATGATTTGTTTACTGTCTCTGGCATTTTGCTGTAACACAAATCACAAATTATTATTATTATGTTTTTCTCCTCTTTTCTCCACAATTTGGCATGCCCAATTCCCAATGTGCTCTTGGTCCTCATGGTGGCGTAGTGACTCGTCTTAATACGAGTGGCGGAGGACGAATCTCAGTTGTCTCCGCGTCTGAAAACCGCCAATTCACGCATCTTATCACGTGGCTTGTTGAGCACGTTGCCGCGGAGACCTAGCATGTGTGGAGGCTTCACGCTATTTTCCGCGGCATCAATGCACAACTCACCACGCGCCCCGCTGAGAGCGAGAAGCACATTATAGGGACCACAAGGAGGTTAACCCAATGTGACTCTACCCACCCTAGCAACCGGGCCAATTGGTTGCTTAGGAAGCCTGACTGGAGTCACTCAGCACAAATCACAAATTATTAAGAAAATGTACGAAGACGCTGTGCTGTTATGGTTAAAAGGTAAATGTGATTAGTGGTAATGTGACCAACATTAATCTGATTTAAATTGGGATGGTCAAAGAATAGCGCTGATAAGAGTGACTGATGAGATATTGAGAGCACCTGGCGCATGTTTGATTGACACCGTGAGTGAGCATATTGAAGAGAGTGAAGCTGAAAGTGCTCATGATCACTAAAACGGTCTCTATAGATCAACACAATGTCTGATTGTCATGACTCATGTTACATCATGTCTATGTTTGCAGTCTCTTGATCCTTTCTGTTCTCACAGTGCTGTGAGCCAGAATTACTACCGTAATGACTTTAGACAATGGGCAATGCAATATCCATAGATGTGTAATGCGAAGAGAGCGCTCATTAATTTGAATAGTAGTGCATGTGTGATTCCCTGTGTGCCGCAAAAAGATCAGCCCTGATTCTAGGCATGATTGGCTGATCACAGATTTAAAACGAAGATCGGTCAATTAAGACTGGTGGTGATTAATCGGTGCACCTCTATTTCTGAGTGTGTGTTTAATATTGAACAAGACATATTACTTAGGATTAATATATATATATATATATATATATATATATATATACACTTACCTAAAGGATTATTAGGAACACCATACTAATACTGTGTGTGACCCCTTTCAGCCTTCAGAACTGCCTTAATTCTACTTGGCATTGATTCAACAAGGTGCTGAAAGCATTCTTTAGAAATGTTGGCCCATATTGATAGGATAGCATCTTGCAGTTGATGGAGATTTGTGGGATGCACATCCAGGGCACGAGCTCCTGTTCCACCACATCCCAAAGATGCTCTATTGGGTTGAGATCTGGTGACTGTGGGGGCCATTTTAGTACAGTGAACTCATTGTCATGTTCAAGAAACCAATTTGAAATGATTCGAGCTTTGTGACATGGTGCATTATCCTGCTGGAAGTAGCCATCAGAGGATGGGTACATGGTGGCCATAAAGGGATGGACATGGTCAGAAACAATGCTCAGGTAGGCCGTGGCATTTAACCGATGCCCAATTGGCACTAAGGGGCCTAAAGTGTGCCAAGAAAACATCCCCCACACCATTACACCACCACCACCAGCCTGCACAGTGGTAACAAGGCATGATGGATCCATGTTCTCATTCTGTTTACGTCAAATTCTGACTCTACCATCTGAATGTCTCAACAGAAATCGAGACTCATCAGACCAGGCAACATTTTTCCAGTCTTCAGCTGTCCAATTTTGGTGAGCTCTTGCAAATTGTAGCCTCTTTTTCCTATTTGTAGTGGAGATGAGTGGTACCCGGTGGGGTCTTCTGCTGTTGTAGCCCATCCGCCTCAAGGTTGTGCGTGTTGTGGCTTCACAAATGCTTTGCTGCATACCTCGGTTGTAACGAGTGTTTATTTCAGGCAAAGTTGCTCTTCTATCAGCTTGAATCAGTCGGCCCATTCTCCTCTGACCTCTAGCATCAACAAGGCATTTTCGCCCACAGGACTGCCGCATACTGGATGTTTTTCCCTTTTCACACCATTCTTTGTAAACCCTAGAAATGGTTGTGCGTGAAAATCCCAATAACTGACCAGATTGTGAAATACTCAGACCGGCCCGTCTGGCACCAACAACCATGCCACGCTCAGAATTGCTTAAATCACCTTTCTTTCCCATTCTGACATTCAGTTTGGAGTTCAGGAGATTGTCTTGACCAGGACCACACCCCTAAATGCATTGAAGCAACTGCCATGTGATTGGTTGATTAGATAATTGCATTAATGAGAAATTGAACAGGTGTTCCTAATAATCCTTTAGGTGAGTGTATATATATATATATTATATATTTTTTTTTTTTTTTTGGACAAATGTAAAAAAAAAAAAAAAATGCTCTGAGTTGAGTCTCACCAGTTAAATCTTTTGTGTGTGTAAGTGTATATGTGTGTGAGTTGGTGTGTATATTTTACACAGAGGATGTTTTAGAGTCTCACCCTGTAATTTATTTACTGCATTGTGGCTGATATATTTGACAGATCAAAAACAAATTCCTCTGTTTTTTGGTTTTTCCCATTTCCCATAGTCAGTCAGTTTTTACAGTGAATACCAAAGGTGTTTTTTTTTTTTATATATATGTTCAGATGGGAAATGAAGGAAAAGTCACCAAGTCTTGTCAGCTCAAATAAAGGAAAACATTTTTATTAAACTATTATTAAAAAATTATTGTGATGTTTATGGATATTCCTTTCATATTTGTTGCCATTCATTTTAATCACATATTACGACTACTAGAACTTGTTTGCATTGTAGGGATTTGCAGTCAGATTTCAGATATAAAATCGGTGATTGAATGACTAATGTATGCTCGCTATTATGTCAATAAGCAAATTGGAATGTTTGGGCATTGCAATATGGTGGCGTAGTGGCATCACTGATTTGATGTCATCAGCAGTCAAGTTCTATATATTAATCAGTGAATATAAAAAACAATAATTCCAAAGTGGTGATTTTAGGGCCCCCTAGTATCCGGGGCCAATATGCCTGGCATACCCTGCACCACCCATGATGGTGCCCCTGCATGTGGGATCCAGATCTGTTGATTACAAAAGTGTAAATGCTCACCCTAGAGCCCGGCGAACCGTCAATGCCAGGATCCCCATTATTTGAATTGCGACTGATTTCTATAACTTCCCCAGGCTCTCCCTGCAGGAGAAAAAGGATATTTCTTACCATTTCACCTATATGTTAATATGTATCAAACTGTAAAGTGTACAGTGGAAAATATTAACAAGAGAATTATAGAGTGAAATAATTGCCTTTTGTCCTGGATAACCAGATGGACCCTATGGAGACAATAATTAAATATTAGAACATTTTGATCTTATGAGTGTGCCAACAACTAACAAGCAGAAGAGAAAAAACATGCACAAACCATGTCAAATGTGACATGAAGTAACACTTACTTGTTGACCCTCTAAACCTGGAAGACCTGGACTTCCTGAAAATCCTCTTTCACCCTGTAAAAAAAATAACTTTTTAAAACATACTTTTTTTTTCAATTTTTCAACTGATCCGTGCACTCATTAGGAGTGCTTGTTTGTTGTGTTTGATTGTCACATACTTTAGTTCCATTACACCCAGGAAATCCCCTGGTTCCTGGGGCACCATCCTGTCCGGGGAGACCCTGTCAGTCAAAAAGAGCACATTTTAAACTTAAACTTTTGCCATTGAGAGTGTGAAAAACAGGGGGGACAATGACAGCATGACATACGTATGTCAAGAGAGTCATTGTTCAAAACAAACAAGCAATTTATTATGTCATCTATTCAGCTGCTAAAATGCAGCCTATTCTAGATTTGTGTTATGATATCTTGGACATTATTTAAAGCTACTTATTTGACTTTATATGTAACAGCCATAGTTTTTCAGAACAATAATTTATTTCATTTCACAGATTCAGCTAGAGTATTTGACATAATAAATTGACAATGCAATTTTATACGGTAAGAATATATGCTCTTACAAAGGTAAAAAAAATGCCCCTGAATATCAGTTCCAGGGGAACAATATTGCCCCCTAATAAAAAAGGTAATTTCTGACACTGATCTAAATTCTGTGTCTCTTGGAAAAACAAAAACAAAAAATGGATCAAATCATTGACAATTCACTCACTGGAATTCCTGATGTTCCTGGGAACCCTGGCAATCCAGGAGGTCCCTAGAAACAAAAAATAACAACAACAACAAAATAACCACAGAAACTGTCAGCATTTGTGGATATACCTAGATCGATAATGAGCCAGAAGCTGTTACTGAGAAACTCTCACTCTTATTCCTTTCGGGCCCATTGGCCCTGAAGAGCCATCATCACCCTGCACGAGAGAGATAGACCAGCTTTAGTATCAAGTATGCGATAGCTAATGACATTATTGACATTGTAGAACATTACTTCATATCAATAACTGATATTTTCAGATCATATCTGATTATGACAATCTAAAACCCAAACTAAATTTAATTAAAATAGAATAAAATGTCAAATGTATTTCATAAAAATGTAATGAAGCACTATTAAGTGCTCTTCTATTGATGTACTGTATATGCAAATTATGGACAATGTGCTGATCACTGACCTTCTCTCCACGGGGTCCAATTGGCCCCTCTGGTCCAGGGAAACCTGGAATACCTGGCTGACCTGATAGTCCTGGAAACCCTCGCTCACCCTGTCATTACAGATAGCAAAGAGAGAAAGAGTGAGAGATTATCATTAGAGATGTACCAACACAGAAGATCACATCACAGAGCAATAAAGATAAGTAGAAATAATGTAAATACAAAAAAAAATTAATTTCTTCCTGTGAACATATCAGACAGGTAAAGCACTATAGATCTAGGAACTGATTTCACAGCAAGCATAGATTGTGTAAGGTACAACTCCTTTTTCTTAAACAGATGGTATCAAGATGACTGAATAAGATTGTCAAATGAGGACACCCCACAAGTTTGAACAGTCATGTACATGTACCAGGCTGTCACTTAAAGCAGTTCAGATGAAACTATTTTGGCAGCGAGGGCTGATTGAATGCTTGCATGTATTAATTCAATGATAGTGGCATTCTACCCAGAGCAATGCTTCTGGTGTATTTAAATTAATGGAACAGGGAAATATGAAGGAGCCAGGCTCATCAGCCTACAGACTTCAGTATGCATGCGTGGCTGTTGGTTTGTGGGTAAACACTTACCTTCTCTCCCTTCACTCCACTACAATCACACTTTGATCCTGTTCCACAGCCATGACATGCCTGAAGAAACAGAACACATGAAGTCTAATATATACATGGAAGAGATTTTGAAGACACGTGTACATATAATTATAATTAGTGTATGCCATAAAACCAGCATTCAAGGATTCAGTTCCAAACCAATTAACCACAGCATTTTAAACACGAAAACACAATTTCATTGGAAGCAGATTTTGTATGAATAAAACTACTAGACAAAAAGTACTAGGAGTTTCTAGGAGTTCAATTTCTAACAACTGTGCACAATTTAAAAAAAAAGCTGTGGAAACATTATAAGAACACTGGGCAACAGAGGAAACACAGGTGGACTATAATCAATATTAAGATCATGTTAAACACATGTTCAGGGGATTTGTTACAAAATGGCCCTGCATTCCAAATTGGATAAATCCGCCTCTGAAGGGCACTAGAAGAGGAACGATTGTGGCTGCCAAGTTGAAGGGTAGTTCCAAACTACCTAGCTCATAGCTAGCTGCTTCGAAAGGCCCTTCAAAACCAGCATTTCCGTAGGGTTAAACTGACGGACACTTTGCTGCCAAACGGACCGGAACACGCGTCACAAATCTGGAGGTTTGCCAAGTGTAATTTAGTTTTGTGTAAATTAAACCAGCTACAACTGCAATCTGGTTCTATAAAAAAAAACATGTGACATCCCTTCCCCATATAGCACACGTACATCTCTGAGATGTCCGTTTTAGATCTTTTCATCTGGAAATCATTACAATCTTAAAAAGATCAGATTTACAAACATTCTGAATCATAAACATCTCAAAGACATCTGATGAATGTCTTATTAACATCCGAGACACTTATTGTCATACGTCTTAAACAGATGAAGTCAGATGTTTACATACATTTTAGCCAAATACATTTGAGTTTTATTTCTTAATAATTTATTTCAGCTTTTCTTTCATCACATTCCCAGTGGGTGAGAACTTTACATACACTTCGTTAGTATTTGTTAGCATTGCCTTTAAATTGTTTAACTTGGGTCAGATGTTTTGGGTAGCCTTCCACAAGCTTCTCACAATAAGTTGCTGGAATTATGGCCCATTCCTCCAGACAGGACTGGGTAATCTATTTGGTGAAGTGCACCAGTCCCTCATGCAGCAAAACACCCCCACAACATGATGCTGCCTCGAATATAATGAGTTGGGATGGTGTTCTTCGGCTTGCAAGCTTCACCCTTTTTCCTCCAAACATAACGATGGTCATTATGGCCAAACAGTTCAATATTTGTTTCATCAGACCAGAGGATATTTCTCCAGAAAGTAAGATCTTGTGAACTTGCAAAAAGTAGTTTGGCTTTTTTATGGCTTTTTGAGGACTCATTTTACTGTTTCCTCTAACATCTTCACAAGACCTGGGATTAATTTGCGCTTTTCACACCAAACTACGTTCATCTCTAGGAGACAGAACGTGTCTCCTTCCTGAGTGGTATGATGACTGCGTGGTCCCATGGTATTTATACTTGCATAATATTGTTTGTGCAGATGAACATGGTACCTTCAGGTGTTTGGAAATTGCTCCCAAGGATGAACCAGACTTGTGGAGGTCAACAATTTTTATTATGAGGTCTTGGCTTATTTCTTTTGATTTTCCCATGATGTCAAGCAAAGAGGCAGTGAGTTTGAAGGTAGGCCTTAAAATACATTCCTTCATACCTTCAATTGACTCCAATTAGCCAAATAGTAGCTAATTGGCTAATTGACTAAAGGCTTGACATGATTTTCTGGAATTTTCCAAGCTGCTTAAAGTTAACTTAGTGTATGTAAACTTCTGACCGACTGGAATTGTGATATAGTCAATTAAAAGTGAAACAATCTGTCTGTAAACAATTGTTGGAAAATTACTTGTTTCATTCACAAAGTAGATGTCCTAAAGGACTAACCAAAATACAGTTTGCTAATATGAAATCTGTGGAATGGTTAAGAGCAAACAGCCTAAGAAATATGTTTTTCAGATGTAAACACACACATCAAATATGTAGACGTCTGGGTGATGTACTATCAGGGTACAATCAGCAGATGTCTTTGAGATGTTTATATGTTTTTATGTTTGTAAACATGATCTTTTGAAGATGTTTATCAAATGTTAAATTGTGAGTGATGCTTTCCAGATGAAACACTCTTAAACAGACGTCTCTGAGATGTACGTGTGCTATCTGTGTACTGTAGGCATGCTTGCAAGACTTTTAGAAAAAGGAATTGTTTTTTTAAATGGCTAACATAAATAAAAGAGCACTCTGTTATGAGAAGAAATTTGATGGTGCACTCTGTTACTCTCTAGTGGCAGTAACAATCAACAGGTAATCCACATCGGCAACGACTGCTCAGTGGATTTCTGCAGAGTGGCTGCTACGATTTAGCAAGCCAGCCCAAATTCCACCAGTTTCATGTTTACAAAATAGAAAAAGACAAGTGAAGTTCCTTGGTGTAAACAGTTGTGCTAACACAGTGCACTGGGCAGCTGGACCAAAGAACAAGGTGAGCTTCAGTTCTTCAGTCCTTCATTCAATGTGAAATGTACGATCAAATGGTCTATGCCCAAACAAAAAGGACCCCAAATATGATAATCCCCTTGCAAGAGACCGCCTGCAGCTATATATTTTCATGTACAGAGTACACAACCATTTATACTGTTAAAAAATAAGCTTTATATTATAATATAAGGACACTGTGCTCTTTCTGAAATTAAATAAATTACTATTCATTTTCATTGTGGCCTACAAATTATTATCTGGAAAATATTTCCTTAATATTTAATTGGAAAATGTATTGTTTTTTGTTTTTTTTCAACAAATTTTTTGGAAATCAATTATTTTTAACTGAACTGAATTTTCAGTTATTGTGCGTTTGTGGAAATGGATTCTTAAATTTCCTTGATTTATGAAGATTAACTGAGCAATACATTATTAAACTAGTCAAAATCCATGAGAATGACTGCATGTTAGTTTATAAAAGAGGAACAAATACGCACACACAAACGCACAGATAACTTTACAGTTTGTTGTACATGTCTGTAGAATTCATCATCAATTAGGAAAAAACACACACTAGTATTTAGACGGATTTGTTAATTCGACTGAGTAAATGTATTGTACGTAGTAACTGACACACACACACACACACACACACACACACACACACACACACACACATGTTGTGTTTCCATGTTTTATGGGGACTTTCCATAGACATAATGGTTTTTATACTGTACAAACTTTATATTCTATCCCCTAAACCTAACCCTACCCCTAAACCTAACCCTCACAGAAAACTTTCTGCATTTTTACATTTTCAAAAAACATAATTTAGTATGATTTATAAGCTGTTTTCCTCATGGGGACCGAAAAAATGTCCCCACAAGGTCAAAAATTTCGGGTTTTACTATCCTTATGGGGACATTTGGTCCCCACAAAGTGATAAATACACGCTCACACACACACACACACACACACACACACACACACACACACACACAGTAAATCTACCAGAGAATGGAATGATTCTGACAGCTTTGCACTAAACATGCTCCAAGGCTCTTCCTTTGTTGTGTCTGAGCTAAAATTATAAAACCTATTAAAATATCAACGCACGCTATTTAACACAGTAAGCAATGATGATTCCTACACTCATCAGCAGTAATGATGACTCCCTGACAGTGTCAGAAAATAAAATTTTTCTTAAGGGGCAATATTTGCACCAACTGAAAGAGTTGATTGAAATGATAACTACAGTGTCTAAACCAATAACTAGTTAGGCCTAAAATAGAACAATATGGATTATTATGAAATATATCAAATGTTAGGTATCAGATTAAATATTTGACATATTTGCCTTAAGCCCTGGTTAATTTCAGGAACCATTTGCTATATTTTCTTGCTGATCAGGTCCATTCGTATAAACTTTCGGCTTGTTTATTAAGCAGATTACAGTGATTACCAGTTTATTTTTATGTTTGATAAATAAGGTGAAAGTTGCAGGTGTAAAACAAGTACTTATGATCACACTTGTTTAAAGGGCAGAGCTTAATCCTATTTTGCTTGTGGGTGGAAAGATCAGCTTAAAAAGAGAGTTCACACAAAAATGAAAATGATATTGTCTTTTACTCACCCTCATGCTGTTCCAAATCTGTATAACATTTTCCCTTGAGTGGAACATAAAAGGATATCACAAAATCAGCCACCTTTCATTGTATGGATAGAGATGCAATGACAGTGAATGGTGACTGAGATTAACATATTGCCTAACATTTGTTCCACAAATGAAAGAAAGCCATACAGGTTTGGAACAACATGAGGGATAAGTAAATAATGACAGAAATGTCATTTTGGGGTAAATTAACCCTCTAGCTCTAATATGTGGAGATGAACAGGGCCACCCAGTGGAAGATATTAGGCAGAGCAATGATTTAAGCGAGGGAAACTTAATATTTGAGAACCTGTCTGTAGAGTGGATTAACTGATCGCTGGTAAAAGATGGCCCTAGGACAAATGAATGGTGGGAGCAGACAGAACTAAGCGGCAGCAGACCACAAGTAATATGTGAGCCTGAATGACCCCCTCAAAACACACACTCGCACACAAGCTCACATGTGTTTTGGCTAGTTTTGCTGATTTAATCTTTAATATTTTCATGTTGCAACAAAATACATCTATGAAAAACCTGTTAAATTGTCAGTGTTTTTAGCTAGGGGCTATTAGGTTATATTTATATCAGTAATAGTATTTGCTGTTAATTATGATATAATTATGATGGGACTGAAACACACACACAAACACAGACACACACATGCACATATACACTGGTGGCCAAAAGTTTAGAATAATGTACAGATTTTGCTCTTATGGAAATTTAATTGGTACTTTTATTACCCAAAGTGGCATTCAGCTGATCACAATGTATCGTCAGGACATTAATAACTGAAACATTACTATTACAATTTGAAAAAATATTCAGAACTTCTTAAACTACTTCAAAGAGTTCTCATCACAAAATCCTCCAAGTGCAGCAATAACAGCTTTACAGATCCTTGGCATTCTACCTTTCAGTTAGAACCAGATACTCAGGAGACATTTCACCCCACACTTCCTGTAGCACTTGCCATAGATGTGGCTGTACTGTCGGGCATTTCTTACGCACATTACAGTCTAACTGATCCCACAAAAGCTCAATGGGGTTAAGATCCATAACACTCTTTTCCAATTATCTGTTGTCCAATGCCTGTGTTTCTTTGCCCACTCCAAACTTTTCTTTTTGTATTTCTGTTTCAAAAGTGGCTTTTTCTTTGTAATTCTTCCCATAAGGCCTGCACCACTGAGACTTCTCTTTACTGTTGTTCATGAAACTGGTGTTGAGCAGGCAGAATTCAATGAAGCTGTCAGCTGAGGCCATGTGAGGTATCTATTTCTAAAACTAGATACTGATGTACTTATCCTCTTGTTTAGTTGTACATCTGGCCTTCCACATCTCTTTCTGTCCTTGTTAGAGCCAGTTGTCCTTTGTCTTTGAAGACTGAAGTGTATACCTTTATATGAAATATAAAGTCTATTGCATACTGTGGCAACTCAAAAACAAACACAAAGACAATGTTAAGCTTCATTTTACAAACCAAATAGCTTTCAACTATGTTTGATATAATGGCAAGTGATTTTCTAGTACCAAATTAGCAATTTATCATGAATGCACAAGGATAAGGTGTTGGAGTGATGGCTGCTGGAAATGGCGCCTGTCTGGAGTTGATCAAAAATTACTTTTTTCAAGTAGAGATGGTGCTGTTTTTACATCAGTAATGTCCTCACTATACTTTTTGATCAATTGAATGCCACTTTGTTGAATTAAATGACAAATTTCCTTCTGAAACCTATATATGAAATATGTAATAGCATATATAATATAACATAACATAATGTAAATACTTTTTCAATATAGATGGTAATAAAGTGGTAATAATTATATAAATTGACCACTCAAGGGGAAAGAAATACCCAATAATGTAATAAAATTACATTTAATTAATTGTTTTTACATTTATTTTAAAAGGTATTTTAAACATAACAGGAACACGTTAATTTATATTTATATTATTATTTTAGGTTATATGTGTTATGTATGACCTTGTCTTGTTTTACCGTTGCTCCTTCATTTTCCATTTTTGTCCCTTTTGTTATTCCATAGTTTTCACTGTTGTCCCTTTTGTAGCTCCACAGTCTTGTTAGCGTTCATGTTTTCTGTCATTGTTTTCACCTGTCCTCATTAGTTTGCCATTTGCTTCTGTTATCATCTTGTTATCTTGTTTTGAGTTCTGTTTGTTCATTGGCCCCTTTGTCCCTTGTTCATGTATTTATACCCCGGTTTTTGGTTCAGTCCTTGTCTATTGTTGAATGTTTGTGAATGTAGTTAGCCTGGTCTGTGTTCCCTGCCCGAAGTTCTCTGTGCTTGTTTATTTACCCATTGAGGGCTTTTCTTTGTATTTAGTTAGTAATAAAGTAAGCTGCATTTGGATCCTCAACCTTCATCTGCCTTCATTGCCTTACATTCTTGACAATATGATGGGCCACAGTTTTATTTTGTATTTTTAGTTTTAGTTTATTTAAATGGCCCTGTGATGTGTGACAATTTTTTTTTCTCCTAGTTCTCACATGGTTTAGCAGAGCCAAACATTACTTTTTCTCTAAGCACAAAACAGCAATAACTATTGGAACAACAAATTTAACCCTCTGTACAAATTTCACAATACTCAATCCTCAATCACTGCAGGATGTTTCATGACTTTAAGGTCCATTAAGTGAGAAAACAGAAACATTAAAAACAGAAATCCCAAGTCTCCTAAGAAACTCTTCTTAAATGTGTTATTGGGGTCCAGCTCCTTCAAATCTAATGAGCAATAAAGCACTTCCCTCTTATAGCCTGCATTGATTCTTCCCTGGAATAATTGTATTCTTATTCCTGCAGGGCTAAGAAAAGAATTACCTTCAACCTCTACCAATTAACCAGCTAGGGCCGAGTTGACTGCATAGGGGCAGGGGCCTTGCTGGATAAAAACATACACATGGGGTTAAACGTTTACCAAGGGCATGCCATCAACTAATCTTATTGAGCTTGGCATACTTTTCAAGCTCCACAATAGCCTAACTCAAAGAATCCAAACTCAGTTCACCTCTCACTGCACAAGGAGCTTGGCTTAAGCGGTAATTTGATGAGCCTTTGGGGTGCAAACATGTGCAAAAACCACTAGCAGTGATCCGAACGAAGGACAAATCCTGTGAAACATCACAGGAACTAATAGGGACTCAAAGGGAAAACACATACATGTCCTAAGTACATACACAACTGAATTAGTAGCAAGCACAAGCAACATATTCCATCATGGATGAGCCCCATAATCATAATATTACATGCAAATGGCACTGATGATTATGTTTTTTAATTATATCAGGTATGGATTAAAACGTTATGGTAAACAGTTGCATTGTTATAGTATTGTGCAATGCTTAATGCAAATAATAAAATACAACCAACCATGTAATCCTGCATAGTTTGGATAGCAGAATAAATAGGCTCATAAACGATTAACTATTTCCATATTTTTGTATGTGGACATGAAAGGCTGTGCATCCAAACAAACTGGTATTTTTGTGCAAATTACCCTGTCACTTGGTAATATGGCTAATATTAACATGATATTTTGCCAAGTGTTTATTTAATTAGACTGGTAATATTACACTTCTACTGTTGTTTTTGCATTTTCAACATTGTCAACTTTTATATTCTGCCTATGTCACGTTAATCATTTTGCATATGTTTGGGCTGATGCAGTTCATGGTCATTTTAATACATTTCAGTTATTGATTTTTAAATGTATTTGTTTAGATTTGTATTCTTAACAATGTTACTGTGTTGGTACTTTGTTCGTACAATGGTACCGTGTTGGGTCAAAAAGTAAGATCTGGGTCCTAAAGCAAAACCAGTTGTGCTGGACTCAAAACTGTAAATGTGTTATTGGTCCTTATAATGAGCAGTGATGGGCAGTACCTTCACTACAAATAGTGAAGCTATTAGCTTAACTACATTTCTAAGTAGGGAGATGGTAGCTTTGCTAGTTTTTAAATCAAGTAGCTTTTCTGTAGCGAAGCTATATTTTTGACAAGGTAGCAGTGTACATCATTTTGAAGAGGTTTGTAGAGGTAGTAGTCTAAATCTGAAAACTAAAATGCAAAAATAGTTATTTTTCATATTGAACGTGTGTTTGTAGGGGTAGTAGTATAAATATACAAAATAAAATGTAAAAATAGTGACTTTAAATGTTGAACACATGGGTTTGTATAAGTAGCATCCTTTACATGATTTTTTGTTTATTCTGTATACTGTATTGCATTAAACTGCAATATACTGTACCATGGCTTTGATAATTGTCATGTGAATACGTCTTTTAGGTGCTTCGTTTATGATCTTATACTCTGTGCTTCTGCGGTTGAAAAAATATGAAGTAACTTAAATGTAGCAAGCTACTTTTGGCATGCAGCTTGTAGTGTAACTTCTTTCTCTGAAGTGTAGCTTTTAGCTTAGCTTAACTAATTTGTCTGTTAGTTTGAAGCTTAGCTTGCTAAATTTTTTGTGTAGCTTCCCCAACACTGATAATGAGGATGAAGACTTCTCTTACACATTGATATTGAGTGACTGTGATCTGGTTCTGGTTCTTAGGCGGAGTGAACAGCAGGGGAGGCCCTTGAGTCAAGGTCAGTGTTTCAGACCTACTGCTGAAAACCTAATCTAAGTATAGTTTGGTTATTGTTATTTTGTACTAAATTCAAATTGTGAATGTTTGTCTTCTAGCCTATATTAAGATGTATGAAGATATGAAGAACATTTTATGAAATTCTCTCAACATGTTGGTCATTTGCATCCCTATCACCAGGCCCAGATGAAAACTGTGGATTTAATATTACTCACAATTATCTGTGATGATCATGAGAGAAAATCTGCAGAATTCTACAGAATCAGTTTAATCATTGTAAAACATAAATAAAAATACTGTATTTTTGACAGATGATAGCATAATCAGATTAACCAAAATATTTAATAAACCAACATGAGGGGAGTTCTGCAGGTGCAGATTCCCAGGGCCGGCTCTAGCGTTTTGGGGGCCGTAAGCAGATAAAAAAAAATGGGGCCACTAACTAAATATACACTTAACCAAACACATTAGAGCTGCATAATTCTGTATAAATTGAGAATCTGCATTCTGACTCTCACGATTCTAAAGAAAAAATGCTTATTTCAGTGATTTACAAAATCTGGACAAAAGGGTACTTAACAAAGTAACATGCAATTTACTAGAGGTTATGATAAAATGTTCCCTGCTTCAATCTATGCAAAATGTAATAAAGTTGTAAATGAAAGACATACATTTTAAATGTCCTTAATTGGACTTCCGGTTGGAGCGGTGCCATGTAAAGACAGAGTTGTCGAACTCCCCACGAGGAATTTTAAATTGAGTTTATATATAAATTTAGCTTATTTCGAGTATTAGGGCATTGAAGCTACCTCTTTGGGCTTTTAAATAATTAATAGTTGGAATCCTATTGGTTTTTACTACCAGAGGTGGCAGTTCCAGAAAGAGAGAACTACAGGCATGCTGCCCTGTATGTGTTTGTTCTTTGCTTAAGTTAACCATTACATATTATTTATATTGTTAAGCCGGTTCTCGCTTCCTCCTTTCCATTGAACACTGTTACACTGGTGCCGCCTCTGGTCGCCTTTATCCCTCTCGGGCTTGATCAGCCTGATTAGGGGCTGGGTGTGCAGCATCACGGCCCAGCCATGCCCTGCCACAGGTGCAAACTACATTCTCTGAAAATATTTTCAGATAAGAACAGAGCAGTATAAGCAACATCAGCTGGCCTCTTAAAACATCATGAGTACCTAAAGTTAACCACAAGAGGACGTTGAAAAGAGGGGATTTGTGTTTATATTACTGTAACGGTCAATCTTTAGACTGATGTATAAACAGCTCCTGCGAATAAGCTATCATTTCTATGATCAGTGTATATGTAAAAAAGAACAACAAATATTATAGTAACGTTTGATTTTGCTAAGTGGAGATCAGTTGACGAGAGAAGCCACTGGACGTTGACTGGCACTAAAATGATTGCAGAACAAGTTCTCACCTGAACTATAATCTGAAGACCTAATTCTATTCCCCATAAAGCATGTTCAAACCTGCATGCCATACCCAGCCTGTTTATGAATCTAAAACTGCTATGCTCAATTGAATTATGTCATGAAGCACAATTTTTTTTTTTGGTTAAGCAAGGCAATACCTTTAAGCTACTTACGTATCAGATGCTTTTTGAAAAAAAAAAAGATTGAAAGTTTGATAGACTGTACTTGAACACATTACTAATAATATTGTGTTTAAAATTTTGTTTTGATTCTTCTATTCTTTCCCACTTACAAGGCAGGAGGAGGATAGACGATGGATGCCAAGCATTGTTGGAAAAGTGTGGATGGGCCAAGGAAAACATACTGAGGAAAATATGGCAGTTAAAGGGTTAGTTCTCATCATTTACTCACCCTCATGCCATCCCAGATGTTTATGACTTTCTTTCTTCTGCTGAACACTATCAGATTTTTAGAAGTATTTCTCAGCTCTTTAGGTCCATAATGTAAGTGAATGGGTGGCAACATTTTTAAGAACCAAAATCCACATATGGGCAAAATAAAAGTACTCCAGGTGACTCTGGTGGTTAAATCCATATATTCCGAAGTGATCTGATAGATATGGGTGAGAAACAGATCAATGTTAAAGTACTTTGTTTCCTATAAATTCTCCTCCCTGCTCAGTCAATTTCCACTTTATTTTACCTTTACCGTTTCATTTTCTTAAATATTGATCTGTTTCTCACCCACACCTATCATATTGTGTCTGAATATATGGCTTTAACCACTGGAGTCACATGGATTACTTTTATGCTCCCTTTATGTGGATTTTGGAGTTTCAAAATGTTGACACCTGCAAAGCTGAAATATTCTTCTAAATATCTTAATCTGTGTTCTGCATAAGAAAGAAAGAAAGAAAGAAAGTCATACACATCTGGAATGGCATGATAGTGAGTAAATGATGAGAGAAATTTCATTTTTGGTTAAACTATCCCTTTAATTTGTGCAGTTTCTTTAAAAAACATGTGGATTTCTCTACTCTGCAATTAATCATTTGCAAACATCCAGAATGTAGTAAAAACCCATTAACCGGGAAACTAGACAATACAAATATAATTATTAAAAAATATATTTTTAGAAGTGCTAATATAAGCGCATTCATGTGTTTTGACATCTAAAGAATCATCTGGTTGACTTTTTACTCGTAACGAGTCAACATTAGTGTCACGATCCCTTGTCATCTGCCCCGTGTTTCGTGTTATATCCTTTGTCGTCTGCACCGTGTTTCATGTTTCGACCCCTTGTTGTCTGCCCCGGGTTTTCCATTTCACCCGTCACCATTCACGTTCCATGTCACGCTTTCCCTGTTGTCCGCCCCGAGTCTCACTGTCCTTGTGTAAACTACACTTCCCGTCTTTCCCGGCCCTTCTCTGCGTTATTGTCCGCACCTGTCTGTTGTTTTGTCATTACCGTGTCTCTTTATTTAACCCCGCTGCTTCCCCTTCCCTTTGTCGTTCGGTGGCGTTTCATGTCCCTGTCTGACGCTCTATGTTCGTTCATTCATGTGTTCCTTGTTTATGCTCCCCGCTCTCGTTGCTCATCCATCCGAGGTTACCCTGCTGTCTGTCGTTTCAGGTTTACCCTGCCCGCTGTGGATGTTCTCTGCCCAGTCACTCCTGCACCCCTCCTGTGTTAGATCCAGTATTTCTAGTTTGTGTTTTTCCCATCGTGGATCTTTTCATTTGTTCCTGAGTTTGTGTACTTTGTGTTGTCACGAATAAACTGCGTTTGGATCCTAAACACCCGTCTGCCTTCTCCTGCTTCCCACAGTCATAACAATTAGCTACACACATGCACATGCACACATTAAGACAGGGCTTCCTGGAGTGACACAGGGGAGCCACTACTGCCTCCATTCTACACTAATAGCAGAAGCAGATGCGAGTGAAAAAGGCACAAAGAAAAATTGGGAGTCGAGGATGACAAAAAAATATGAAAAGCGAGGGTGTGTACGACAGGGAGAGTAAATAAGAAAGAGAAGCACATGACTTAATGGTCTCTACGGCTGTAAGACTGCTTATTTCATGTTAAAACAAGATTCTTGCACATTATTCAAAAAAGATATTCATGCACAAACATCTCTATTTGAAAAAGCTACAGTATATAATTACAACCTTGTTTTAAAGCAGGCTAGACACCCATTTAAGTGGATATTACAATGTCTGAATTATCGCTGTTCTTCATACTAGTAATACAGGTATACACACAGACTGTCTCAATCCAACACCAACTCCCTTAATGGCCCTGATAAAACTCTTTTCATTTTCACTTGTACAATACACTGGAGACAAGATAGATAACAATAGTGTGATAAATTTGGAAGAAGGACTGATACCTTTTCCCTTAAAATCTTAATTTATATTAAAGGTCAATGTAGTTTGTTTACTGTTTAGATATGCAATTTATCTGCAAAGTGCAAACTGAACATGACATGAGTGTAACTGATAGAATATAAAACATTTCTGCAGAGAGTTTCTGAAGTCTGCTTGCTTATAACATACATTAAATATAAAAATATTTAATGCTGTAAATAATAAAATCCAAAAGAGAGGGGAAGCTCACACACAAATGTGTAGAAAATGTCTTAAAAATGTTTGTTTATTGAGAGGCCAATAAGTGCAAAAACGTGTATATATCAGGAGATAGAGATGGACACAAATTACATAAAAATTACATAAGCAAAAATTAACCATTATATTATTGTATCACAACCATATACCAATAACATTCATTATTCAAAGAAGAATTGTTGCATGCACACAAATCAGTGAAGAATCATATTTTGTGTCATATATACATTATACTTCGAGAAATGTCAATTATGTCAATACAAATGTTGATCATGCATAATTAAAAAAACATGGGCATAGTATTGTAGTATTATACATTTGTAACATTTGTATTGACATAATAAAATATATTATGCATAATAATAAATCATGCTAAAATATTACAATATGCATATCTTTAACAGAGTGTCTATTTGCACTCCGGTGTAAATAGCATCTGCCACACAGCGAAGCTATTTGCACCCCAATAGTTTGGTGGAACCACAGAAATATATGACAAACTAGGGATGTGCGTTTTGGTGAAAAAAATTTAACTAAATTTCTTCCAAACCTACGGATGACTTACGATTCTTGATTTGCTTTTCCTACATTTAAAGGTAACCTTAATTTTTTCATTATAGAAAACAAAGGTGTGTAACAGAAATGGACAAAAAGTGCAACACACAGAAAGTTGTCAGCAGCATAAAAGTAAAATAAATTCAAATCTAATTTAACATTTAAAATAAAACTGATGTTCAGAAATAATATAAGAAGAATATACGATAAGAAAACTACAAAATACCTCAAAGCCAATTTAGGTATTATTTTTATCTAAATCAAGTCCATCTAGAAAGTTGCCTCGAAATCAATATCTAAAAAAAGTATTTTTAGTATATCAATCAGTTTGTATGTATAACCATAAACACCAGCAGACAGAGTCCAGATATTAGAAAAATTTCAGGGCAGTTGAAAATGCAAGAAGCAAAAAGCTCAGTTTAAAATAATGACGTCAGAGAGTGCTGTGGGCAAGTGGCACCCTCTAGCACAGCAAAATGAAATGATATCACTGTTTGTCAAAATGATCGCTTCACTTCCTAAATGTTGGCTATAAAATATTAGCAGACACTAATGTTTACATTTGAAATGCGTCACAGAACAAAGCCATAATTAGCGATCTATCTGAATCATCATGGTAAAGGAGATGTGGATGATTTACCCATTTATAGTCTATCCATTATATGATTTGATCTGAAGCACCCATAACTGTTACATATGTTCTAACACTTCATTATAAACACATTCATTTCTGTTGACATCTCAGAAAATGTAGCTTAATGCTTCATGACTTACACAACTTACACAGAACATAGTTACTGTTTGATTAAGCTGGTGTAAACATGCATGATGGACGAAGTCTACCTACAATCACACTGTACAATTGTACTGGAAATATGACCTGCTTTTATATCGGCGTTCGTGTTGTTAACCTATGTTACGCTGGAGCGTGGAGCTGATATTTAGCCATTGGTGGATTGACGGTGTATCTAACTACAGTGTCTGCTAATATTGTATACAAAACCTCAAGTCCACGATTTAAAAAAAATTAAATAGTGTCAAACACATGTATTCCAATTTTAAATGTTGCTAAACTTTATGTGGCATCTACAAAACACAGCGCTCCTACACGAGATATATTTACGTATGTACAAAATACAAATATACATATATTGTCCTATTGTGTATTTATATATATATATATATATATATACGTTACTATCTATTCACTTTTTCATTTTATTCTATTTTTTTATTATTATTATCTCTGTTTTGTTGCTTTATTGTTTGTGCACACTAGAAGCTTCTGTCACCAAGACAAATTCCTTGTATGTGTATACTTGACAATATAGCTCATTCTGATTCTGAGATTAAGTAAGTAGCATTCAGCTGGTCATGTGATTCTAGTGGCAGCCCTTCCATTAGGCCTGCCCCATGTAGAATAAAACAGTTTTTATAAGGTTACTGATATGACTATAGTTCCTCATCTCATGTGAGTGGTCATTATTTTATACATATATTTCAAAAATTACAATTCATTGTCTCTCCTAATAGATGTCCCCATCTCTTATTTCAAGCAATTTGATAGCATAGCGAAGTCCTTCATTTGGTATAGTAAAAGCCCCACATTACATTTCAGAAAGATGCATAGGCCGATTGACAAAGGTGGGCTAGGCCTACACAAGATTTAGTTTTATTATTATGCATTCGGTCTCAGACATTTGGCTCATTGGTCGCTTCCACCTGAGAGAGCCCTTCCTTGTTTTGTATTGAACAGGAGTTCTTGACCCTATTTTGCCATTGCAAAGCCTTTCTATCAAACTAACCGGAGAAGTTAAGTTACACCCTGTTATCTCACATTTGTACTCGGTATGGACAAAAGTGTCCAGAGTGTTTGAGAGGCCATTTATTTAAATGTTGCCTTGAGAATATGGCTGAACCCAAAATTATGTATTAATAAGTCCCCTTTTTGCTGGTCAGAGTGGATTGTGAGGGTCTGTGGGTCTACACTCTGTGACATGTATGAGAGTGGAATGTTGAGATCCTTTGAAAATTTGGTTGAAAATTTTGGGATTACTAGATCTCAGTTATTTTGGGTATTTACAGTTGCACCACCTGCTTTGTACTATTTGTGGGAGTAGCATACACCTCCCTAAAGTGGCAGATACTCTGGGAGTGGTGATTACTGCTTTTGGAAAAGGTCATGAGGCATCAGTGTATTACTCCCTGCTAATTCAGAGTCCGAGGGATGGTGCTTCAACTTCTCTCAAGAGATTATGGGAGAAAGATTTAAACTTGGTATTGGAGGAGGGAGTGTGGGCTAGGATTCTAAAAAATGTCAAGTCTGCATCTAGAGATTAAAGGGTGCACCTTATTTAATTCAAGATTTTACATAGATTCTATTGGAACCCCTATTGATTGAATAGGCTTGGTCTAAAGACACCCACCTGCTGGTGATGCCAATCAAAAGATGGAGATACAACCCACTAACCCAACAGTTAGTTTCCGGTCCTCGAATCTGTTTGGACGAGAGACGTTCCTTGAGCACTGATGGTCTGACACTATCAGCACTCCGACACTTCACTGTGTGTATCACTCCGCTTGTGTTCATGCAGTTCTAAACTAAATTGCAAGAGCAGTGCAGATCTGTTAAGAGCTATGGTTTGTCTTTTTTTACATTACATATATTAGCCAGCAGGTGGTGGCAAAGGATAATTTTTGTGTGTAATATGAGCCAGTTAGGTGACGTGAAGTGAATCCGTGTCAGCCAGTGTCTATAAAACAGCTCTTCGTGATCGCTTGTCTAAACTACACTAGTAAAGCTAGGAAACAGCTTTAAACTGCTTTAAACTAACAACTTCAGCATTACGGCTCACCACAGCTGAAACACAATAGACTGATTAATTACACAATGGGTGCTGTTTAAAATGGCGGAGGACATTGTGATTTCTATAGTGATCAACTCTTGCGTACTTGCTACCGCGAAATAGGGAGACATTTTTTCACTGAGAAATAAGACCTTCAGAAATCTGACAGCATCTCTACTTGGGAGTAGCAACATGAGATAACACACGCTCTGTCTCTCTCTGTCTCTCTCTCTCTCTCTCTCTCTCTCAACACACACACACACACTCAACCTTGTTTATCCATTAACTTGTTCGAAACAGCACAACACAAGCCATGATACTATTTCTGAAGTGACATTTTTGAATTACTAACGTATCCTTGGACGCATCATTTGTTTTGAACCAGCAATGGCAGATTCTGATCTGTTGTGTAAGTAGTTCCATGCACAAATGTGTTTTTTATGACTGTACAACACACACCCTCCTAGTTTTTCATTGAACTGTTATATAAGCAATATCACACTCGCAATCGTGCTATTTTGCCCTACAGCACCCTGATTCCTAACAAACATTCCTCACACATGAGTATATACACATACACACACACACAAAATATATATATATCCATCCATCAATCCATCCATCCATCTTCAACCGCTTATCCGAAGTCGGGTCGCGGGGGCAGCTGCTCCGGCAGGGGGCCCCAAACTTCCCTATCCCGAGCCACATTAACCAGCTCTGACTGGGGGACCCCGAGGCGTTCCCAGGCCAGTGTGGAGATGTAATCTCTCCACTTAATCCTGTGTATATATATATATACGTGTGTGTGTGTGTGTGTGTGTGTGTGTGTGTGTGTGTGTGTGTGTGTGTGTGTGTGTGTGTGTGTATATACTCATGTGTGAGGAATGTTTGTTGAGCACCTGAGGGCACATTATATTGCTATCTTGTTCCTGATGCAATAATATAGTGATTATTTTCATTTAATATAATTTTTTACTGGTTTCTCATGTACTTTGGTACTTTACACAATAGGTTCAGTGCTTCCTAATTTACTTCATCACAGAGCCATAGAAGTAGCATAGAGCATCGGCATGTCAGTGTCTGTAAAAAAACAATGTGAATTATGTACCTTTTCCAGCATGTTTATCATTGTAACCCATTCAATATATCTGTACAGAGCATAGATATACATTTGAAGTAAGAATTTTACATACATCTTACCCAAATACATTTAAACTCAGCTTTTCACAGTCCCTGACGTTGAATCATAGAATGTGCTTAGGTCAGTTAGGATCACTACTTCATTTTAAGAATGTGAAATGTCAGAATTATAGTAGAGAGAATGATTTATTTATTTCATCACATTCCCAGTGGATCAGAAGTTTACATACACTTTGTTAGTATTTGGTAGCATTGCCTTTAAATTGTTTAACTTGTGTGAAATGTTTTGGGTAGCCTTCCACAATCTTCTCACAATAAGTTGCTGGAATTTTGGCCCATTCCTCCAGACAGAACTGGTGTAACTTAGTCAGGTTTTTAGGCCTCCTTGCTCGCACATGCTTTTTCAGTTCTACCCACAAATGTTCTATCGGATTGAGGTCAGGGCTTTGTGATGGCCACTCCAATACCTTAACTTTGCTGTCCTTAAGCCCTTTTGTCACAACTTTGGATGTTTGCTTGGGGTCATTGTCCATTTTGAAGACCCGATTGCTGTCTTGAAATGTTGCTTTAATATATCCACATATATTTCCATCTATTTTGTGAAGTGCACCAGTCCCTCCCAAAGCAAAGCACACCCACAACATGATGCTTCCACCCCCATGGTTCATGGTTGGGATGATGTTCTTCGTCTTGCAAGCGTCACCCTTTTTAATCCAAACATAACAATGGTCATTATGACCAAACAGTTAATATTTTGTTTCATTAGACTGGAGGACATTTCTCCGAAAAGTAAGATCTTTGTCCCCATGTGCACTTGCAAACTGGAGTCTGGCTTTTTTTATGGTGCTTTTGGAGCAGTGGTTTCTTCCTTGCTGAGCAGCCTTTCAGGTTATGTTGATATAGGACTCGTTTTACTGTGGAATGGATATGGATACTTGTCCTCATGTTTCCTCCAGCATCTTCACAAGGTCCTTTGCTGTTGTTCTGGGATTGATTTGCATTTTTCGCACCAAACTACGTTCATTTCAAGGAGACAGAATTTGTCTCATTCCTTAGTGGTTTGATGGCTTCATGGTCTCATGGTGTTTTATACTTGCATACTATTGTTTGTACAGATGAATGTTGTACATTGCTCACAAGGATGAAACAGACTTGAAACAGAATTTTTTCTGAGGTCTTGGCAGATTTCTTAAGATTTTCCAATGATGTCAAGAAAAGGGGCACTGAGTTTGAAGGCACATAAAAAATTTACACACACACACACACACACACACACACACACACACACACACACACACACACACACACACACACACACACACACACCCATGCATGTTCATACACCTTGAATTGCACAGTGTATACTCCTTCAAGTATTAAAAGTTTAAAGAAGGCCCCTACCAACAAACTCATTGATCAGGTAACACCAAATTTCTGGAATCTCCAATAGACTAAACATCCCAAATTATTATAATTTTAATATGCATACAAATTCAATTTGCTTCTTGGTCACGTGATGCCAAAATTCACCACTAGATGGCCAAGTTCTGAAAGACAGAAGGGTGGAATTGTGTGTCCAGACAACCACTTTGAGTTAAAAGGCTTTGACATTTTAAAAATAGGAGAAAATCTCTTCCTTCACAAGGCAACACTTCTGAAAGTGTCAACTACTAGTTGTGGAACAAAATTGAGCATTATCCTATGTGCATTGTCCCCTTATATGCTTCCAAACTATTTGCCTTGAGACCTGTCCAGAGCTCAAATTTTGTTCTTGCCAGAAACCAATGTCAGATTCACCATCAGTATCTTTAAAGTGTTTACATGCCAAAGCAAGGAACATTAGCCTCAAGCAGATGTGTACCCACTCATTTGATGGAAGTGTATGCTATACTAACTTTTATAATTATTATTGTTGTATAAACACTGGAGCAGAACTCGTCCATTCACATGTCAAAATTTAGAACTCGTCCATTCACATGTCAAAATTTGGCAAGTCCAAACGAGTTGCAGCTTTCCAGATCACAAACACATCTCAGTATGAAACAAATTAAATGTGTTATTTTTTTCTATGCTTATGGGCTTTATTTTTGTGAGTGTGCAGCGCAACACATAAAGACTGTGTGCAACATCTTTTCTAATTTTTGTGAGCGCGTTAATTCTAAGCACAAGCACAATTGGGAGTGGCTGTGAGTGTTACCTGTGGGTATATGCATGCAAACTATGGGTGTATGGTATGTAAATGAAGTGCCGCAAAACTTCAAAACTTCTGAAACTACGGTGCCATGGATATCGTGAACCTGGTGACACTGGAGCAGTTCGTCTCTCAACTCCCATGGGGGATGACCGAGTGGGTCCATTGCCACTGCCTGGCATCGCTGGAAGAGGCCATCCACCTGGCAGAAAACTTCATGGCGGCATTTCCAAGAGGCAGCGAACCAGAGGCTCTTTCTTCTCTCTCTTCTGTCCTACCTCTCAAATCTCTCCCTTTACATCCTATTCAAGCTCCCCGGAAGTGGGGAGGAGCCCAACCCAAACCCTTCCCCTTGTCTGTATCTCACCCTTCCTCTGTCTCACTCCACTCTCCCCCCCAGGTTGAGACAACCCCCATGGGCACGGTAGGGAAGCCTCGGCCTGTCTGTGTGAGCTGTGGGAAGCCGGGCACTGCCAGGATTGGTGTCCAGTTATGGAGGTGGGGACACTGATCCAGAACCCTGATGCACTGCACCCCGATCGGGCAGGGACGTATCGGACACCGATGAGTTTAAAAGGGGTTACATATCAAGCTTTGTTGGATTTGGGTTGTATCCAAACCTCTATCCACCAATGCTTGTTGCAAGGCGGGGCAATGGGTATGAATAAACGGGTGAGTATGCGGTGTGGGCACGGGAATATTCACAGGTATCCGGTGGTTACCACTGAGATACTATTTAGGGGGAAAAAGCATAGAGTAGAGGCCACGGTTAATTCAAACCTCACCCATACACTGATTTTGGGAACAAATTTGCCTGATTTTAGGAATATATTAAGGGAAATATGTGTGGATGGGTAATGTAAAATATTGTCTCGGTGTGTGATGTGCGATGCTATGGCTGGAGAGGTGGTTCTAGGGCCGTCTATGTCTGCTCCACGTCAAGATGATGCAAGAGAGGGAATTCCTGTCGTCAGGGGTTTCCTGAGATGGATTTCCCTCTAGAGCAGTCACATGAAAAGTCCCTCAAACACATGTTTTTCCAAGTGAGAGTCATCAAATTTCAACAGCTCCAGCCTGACATCACACTCACACACCCATATTTTACAATTATTAAAGATCGGTTGTATCAAGTGACGCAGGACACAAACAAAATAAAATACAATCCAATTATTAGTACCAAAGAGCCGTCGGCTCACCAGAATCCATTGGTTGGCCATCTAAGTCACGGCCCGGTTTCTTTATCCAGGCATTCACGGGGACGTTTCCAAGTGGTGCGTGACGTGCCGTGAAAGTCAGTTGGTGAATCCTCAGGTCACCCCAAAAGCGCTATTGCGCCCTCTGCCACTAATCGAAGTCCCCTTCGAAAGAATTGGCATGGACTTCGTTGGGCCATTAGAATGGACCACACACAGGAAACGCTTTGTATTAGTTCTGGTAGACTATGCAGCGTGATATCCGCTAGCAGTGCCCCTGTGCAACGTCTCAGCACGTAGTGTTGCAGAGGAACTCTTCAGAATAATCTCCCGAGTGGGGATTCCAAAAGAAATCCTCACTGATCAAGGCACTACATTTATGTCAAGAACAATAAGCAAACTGTAGGAATTGTTAGGTATTAAATCGATTCGCACCAGTGTTTACCACCCACATATAGATGGGTTGGTGGAACGATTTAATAAAACTTCAAAACATATGATTCGTAAGTTTGTATACGAGGATGCTAGAAATTGGGATAAGTGGCTCGAATCCCTGTTATTTGCAGTGCGAGAGGTCCGACAAGCCTCCACAAGGTTTTCCCCATTCGAGCTGATGTATGGGCATCGCCTGCGTGGCGTGCTCGATGTGATGCGGGAAGCTTGGGAGGAGTGACCTTCAAACAGTAAAAATTAAATTCAGTACATTCTTGATCTTAGAGCAAAACTCCACACTTTGGGTCAATTAACACAGGAGAATTTGCTCCAAGCTCAGGAACGTCAAAGACGAATATATGACAGCTACACTTGACTACAGGAATTTGCATGAGACTGCAGAGTTCGCAGACGTGTTCTAACCTCTTCCGGGTCACACAAACCTCATAGAACACCATATCGAGACCACACCGGGGGTGTGGAGAGGGACCAAGGAGAAACTATTCCTGTGTGTACAACAAGACTTATTGACTAATTTGTGTGTGATTATAGGCCACTGAGTGCCCTTTTGTTTGAGTTTTGGGAACGAAGCTGAAGAGTAATAAAATACTCACGCTGACTGTTTCCGCTGCCTCCTGACTCCTCCATTTGCCCTGAGAATACGAACTCTGTTACAATGTTCTAACTTATATTGATATTTTTTCCAACTGTTGTCGTAGAGTGATTTTATGTTCCTAAAAAGGGGACAGTGGAAAAACAAGTTTTTGACCAATTTGTTATTTTGATTATATTTTAATTTAAAGTGTAATTTGAATTTAGAATTTAGCTATATTTTTGGTTTAATTTATTTGTGTTTCAATAAATTAATTTCAAAAACAAAATCGACCAGTCGAAGTGAAGTGCGTGCAAAAATCCCTCGATCCACAGCCAACCTGGAAGGCTGATATCACTGTTAATACAAGCCATGACTTGCGTGTCAGAAGATGAAAATTATTAACACTACTTACATTCTCTATAATTTAATGGAGCCTACATTCAAATCCTGATGAGAACATATTTTCCATGTGTTTAAGTATATGCCTGACATTCAACAAGGACACAGTCACCCAGTTAACGCACAAAAGAACTTAAGACCATATTTGTATTCTTCTAATTAATATACAGCTAATTTGCACTACCAACTTCTTATGAATGTGCTGAGGGAATAGACCATATAATAGGATGCAGACAATTCAAAAACTGGAGAAGAACCTCATAATTATAATGCACTTGACCAAGCCAATTTGCATGTTTTGCAATCAATTTCGCCAAACCCACTTGTGCCTTGACTTAGCGCATGCTCGCACGAAAATACCAAAAAATTCAAGGCCATGCCCACTGATTTTGTCCGTATGAATTTTCGCATAGCACTGCACTTAGCGCTAGTTCCCTTAAAATAGGGCCCTGTATCAATAATAACACAAAATCACATCAGGCAAATATAGACATATACTTGGGCTGGGGATGGTAAATATGAACTGGTAGTTTTTTAAGGACTCAAGAGGTTGTGAGAACAATGGGCTGTGTCAGGGGTTAGATTTGCTTATCGAATATACCTGAGGGTCGTGCAATCTTGCACATGGGGGATCTGTGGCGCTATATGTGTACATGCCTGTCCTCGTGGCTAGCTAACTCCTCCCTATTGGAATGACAGTTGCCACCTTTCACCTTGAATATTGATGAAACTGAGAAAGGGTGGAACCTAAATAATCTGAAAGAGCTCCAGAGTCCTTATTGAGAATTAGAACATTCCAACAGCCAACCAATGGTATGGGGAGTGCAAAATACTACCTGTTAGGATGGTACACAATGCCCACAGGGAAATGTAGGAATTTTAGACATGATGTTATTGGGGTTTGGTCACCAAACGTGTACTCCTGTCACTGCTAAGTGTGTATCAGTACCTTCAGGAGAGGTCCCTCCCTAAATCCACACCTGTCTGGCTAATCTGATGTGAATGGGCCACATAGGCCTACTGATGCCATTTCTTGATATGTGTGGCATTGCATCTAATCAGGTTCAAAGTTGCAGTTATGTAAATCATGTTGTATCAAGATGCATTAATATTGATGATAAGACAGCAATATTGTGCTTAAAGAATAGGTTAATATGCATAACATAACTACCATACACATCAAGATTACAGATGTTTTGGGTTAAAAAAAACATTACTAATCATCAATTTACACCTGTGATGATAAAATAATTTTCAGAATGTATTATATTTCTCACAAATGTCAGCTGTTATGTGCAAATGCAAGTGCATCAATAAGTATTTAATCAGATTTCAACCCATTCATTCATGCAAGAAAAATGTGTGCAACAATTAGATGCAGATTACAAACCACATGTAATTTACATAATAGCCTACATAATAGTAGTTTATATAATAGCCTATCCAAACACGGATAAGTGTATAGGTGTATTTACAAATATATTAATGACCGATTCTTACAAGACCCCCACATAATTTATGGCGCGTCATAAATGACTTATCTTGATTAAAGTTACTTTACTTTTTACATCGGTAATACATTTGAAAGGAATAGTCTACATGTTTCTGCACGCAGTTGGAACCCTCAAATGTGATGCGCATGAGAGAGAGAGAGAGAGAGAGAGAGAGAGAGAGAGAGAGAGAGAGAGAGAGAGAGAGAGAGAGTTGCAAATCTCCACTCTTTTACCCAATAAAGCCAAATAAAAATTATTGAATTGTATCTCACAATTACACACGGATATCGAATGTTTACAAAAACACTGAAATTGACTTTAGATTTTCATAAGGGATCACCTAGTTCTTACTCAAGAAAACCTACACTTTCATGTTATAAAGTAACATTAATGTTTCACTTTGTTATGATATTATAACTAAAAAAGATGAAAGAAATGTGCACTTACCGCAGACTCCGACTTCTGCACCTCTATGCATAGAGTTAAGAACAGTAACACTGCGCCGAGACTCTTTAAGTTTATACTCATTTTCAAATAATCTGTCCACTTAGCAATGAAAGTTACAGCTATGAACACTTATTAAACTTATCATATTCCTCCGTTAACCAAACAGCAAAGCAAAGAAGTTGTTTCAAAAGTCACAGATGGATTCTGGTAAAGTCTCAAGGCTGCCCTGCGCTTGGAGCGCTCTCAGTAGTGCCGCCTTAACTTTACTGAAGCCCTTAACCTGCTTACCGACCTACTTCATATCCCTCCGCCAAACAATATAGATCCACAGCGATATTGCGCTAATTAAACTTCATAAAATGAGGATTCCGTTTTAATGTCTCTGGGTCTGTATTTACCTATATTTACCTAAGAAAAAATATTAATATGAGAAGATGTTTCTTGTGCATATTTTGATTTTATAAGGAAACGTGGTAGCAATTTTGTGGCGGATGTAGCCAGTTACGATAAAGCATAAATCCCGTTGACAGAAATATTATGGAGATGAATGTGTAACGGGATGGTTTGCTTTTCCCCTCTAGCATCAACTGGAAAAACGTTGCAATAATATTAGAATTAGATGGTACTATTTTAAAACCGGAAAAATGTATGATTTTTTTTGTACTATTGTCAACTATTTCCTTACCTCAATTATTCAACCCTGGGTTATTTGTTTGTGACCTACAAGATGTCATACTATGTTTTCATTATGTTCAGTTATGTTTCAGACACAAATAAAGGACATTTCATCTTAAATGAGTGAAGTTTGTCGTTGACATCGCGAGTGATTGACAGTTGGAAATCCCGCCCCTTCTCTGTTCACCGCGCGCACTTGCAGCGGTGCGTGTATGGTCTACGCAGCGGAGAGAGGTTTTCCATTGCAAAAGTTTGTTGTGAGTGAACTTCTCTTATTCTCAGTGGACAAACAGAAGTCAAACTTCATGTAATACGTGTAGCATTTGCAAGGTAACATTTCTATCGTTTGTTTAACCGTTTATTTTTTATCCACGTCTCACCGGATTCTCAAATGAATAGCTTTGAAGCCACTAACAGACACGTCCTGTGAATAGAGGACGTCGATGTTTCCGAGCGTTTTCCTCAAAACGTTGCAAAATGATGCTAAGGTAAGTTTATATCCAGAGATGTAAATTGTATTACAGTAAGCGGAGCTGCTAAAGCTCACAATACAGATACTTGAAAGCCTGACTGTCAGTTTTAGACAGGAGAGTATTTCTTGGGAGAATTTATGATTTATTTGGTGACGTTTACAGGTTTTTGGCGTTAGCTGTGGTCTTTTGTGCAGAGTCTACACTCGGGGTAAGTGCGCTATCATCATTAAAAACACTTCAGTATTGAGCTGCTGCTCTTCCTCTCACATATTACATATCAGTATTTTCCTTTGCGGTTAATTTCACCAGTATGTATTTGTTCATCCATGATTTAACTGAAACCTGAAGCCGTTTTAAAGCTTTAGTAACAAAAAACCGTACCTGGGTCATCATGTTTTGGATTGTGATGTGTGACTCAGGCATCTGGTATATTATATACAGAAGACACAATCACTTGACGAGGTTTTTAAATATAGACTCTAAATGTTTTTAGACTACCATGTTAAACTTGCGCTGACATGTCAGATGTCATGTGTTTACTTTTTCACACGTTTCTCTTGCTTTTAGTTTTCAGTGAAAGGCGAGCTCTATTGACTGATTCCTTGAGATCTGTATAATGCCTTGTTTGACTCATGGAGTGTCTCTATCCACTCATCACCCAACTAAAAGAAACACTCCTTCTTGTTAATATGCAAATTTCCCTGTTTTTCAGCCACACCCATTTTGACAATGACAATTTTGCGTGGGACTTTAAAACGTAAACAAGCCCAAAATACACAAGGGGCTCCTATTTTAATATGACAGATACTTGGCTCCATAAGATTGCTCAATGTAATTAAGTATTTATCAAATTAAGCTTTTTATAGCCTATATTTTCTCCAGATGAAAGATTTTGTGCATATATATTTCACCAGATGAGGTTTCATGAGGAATAAGGTTTTTTTTATATTTTGTTATTATCAGATATGAAGTTGGAGAAGAGATTCATGTCCTGATGGGGCACATTTCCAACCAGTCTCCTTTTTCTTACACCTGCCCTCACTTCAATTTAGAAAACTTGATTATCAAAATATGAATTGAAGTGAGAATAAATGACATGGATGAATATTGTCAATTATGAAAGATTTCGATACAGACTGTATCTGCATGATTTTATGCATTGCACTGCTGCCCCACGATTGACTGATTGGATCATTGCATGAATAAGTATTTATATGTTGAAATGTGCAAATAATATGATGAAGATACAGGTGCATTGAGTCAATTGTAACAGGAGGAGTACAGTAATGAAGTCATAGTTTAAGCTGAGTGGGAGTAAAAGAAGAGGTGAATAATGAAAAGGTGTATCTTGAGGCTTGATTTGAAAGTAATTGGTTTCATTACACCTAACTCACGTAACCCTACGGAACATTATCAGTTCACCGAACAGACTCCTGTGTGTTGAAAGATAGGGATGCTAGAAGTGGCATATTGCACGCAACATTGTAGACCATTTGAATTTTATTCTGGCAAGTACTGTCAGCCAGTATAGAGACTTCAGCAGAAGCATGACATTATAGAATACCTGAAGGTTGAACACCTATAAAATGTAGTCTTTTGGATGGACACAAAGCAGCTGCAGGTGAAGTGGCAAGTGTTGGCAGTAGTCTAGTCATGAGCATGGACAAAAGCAGAGTAGGTATTAATGGAGGGCTAGATTGACCTTATGTTGTGTAGTAGTGACAGGACTGAACTTATTTGTGATCATATTAAAAAAAAAAAAGGAAAAACTTTGCATGACTTTGCAAAACTTTTAAAAAAAAATGTTTTACATTAAGTTTATGGTTTGATTAAAAATAAAATTACAGTACATTGGGATGGCATTTTTGGGCTTTATCCATAGCAGTGAACCACTGACTATGTTAACAAGGACACCAGAAAGCCGTTTATTGCGAGAAAGCTGCGTAGGGCTCGAAATCAGAGTATGGGTTTACATCAGAGACTACATAGCAGAGACGGGCCACTTCTATTTAAATGAACGGGAGAAATTGGAACGCCCAACCAAGAAGCTCTAGTGCCCAACAGTCTAGCTATACAAGCTGGGAAAATTTTGTTTTTTAGTCTAACATGAGGTAAAGAAGCACAATTTATGATTCCAATATTATCAAATTGTATTGCTGATTTGAAATATGTTCTTTAATCGTAATCTTGACCAACTTTTTTTGAGATTTTGGTGTCCCTTGAGCGCCAAAGTGCCAATAATGCATCACATCGACAGCTTTTCTTTTGTGTGCTTCTTCAAATGCGTGTCTTTGTGTCTAACATAATTTCTTGTCATATGTCACCCCGAGACGTCTACAGGTCGGCCACCACAGTAGCAGGTAGTTGAGCAAAATTGCCCTCCACCACGCATAAAATTTCATAAAATTAGATCTCACACCAAGAAGTATGTTTGATGTCAGACCTCACAAAATGTACATCATGACCTCACAACAAGAAATTCGAGTTACAGTTGGATTTAAAGCTTTTACATTAAATTTTATGAAGACAAATTATTGTTTTAGACTGATTGAAATTGAACATTTAAAGTGCACGTAAACTTACTAAGTTGTAGATTTTAGCAGTTTAGTCTGATTTATCGTTTTACTCATTACATATTTAATTAATACTTATTATGCATTTTTAATAAGTAACATCTTCCGGCCAATGACTTTGAATTTACTTTAAACAACACATTATGTATCTTAACTCAAACTATTTGAACTTAGATGAAGCTTGTAGAAGGTCAAACCTCCAACATCATTCAGATAAGATCAGCTAGAATGAGGGGAGAAGTTCTTAAAAGTCTTTGATGGGGTCAAGACAGGGGTCAGGGCTTAGGTGTATGGTTTTAACATTCCTTTATGCCCAAGGGCAAGAACAATCCAGCTTTATTGCTGTATGCTAATTTTTGATGCCAATTCTAAGCTTCTACATGGATATTAATGGGTTAACTGGCTTACATACTTTAACTGGATTACTAGGAGCCACCCAGTACAAGGAGTTAGGAATGAGTGAAATCTAAGTAGAAGCCTGACTTTATGGTAGAATATGAAACTGAAATTTTGGCAATGTAAATGACAAAAATTGTAGAAATCATGCAAGATTGTCTTAAAAAAATGGGTTTTATACTAAAAATATTATGTATAAGAATACAATATTACTTATTTCCCTACTTTAAATGTGTTCACTATGGGTGCTGTTATCTTAGAAAATTTGCTTAATTTTTTATTGGTTGATGCCTATATAAATATTGTCGCAAGCCCCCATTTCAACTCTCAACAAACATAGCATCATGAAATGCTGTCAATTTCAAGGCAACACTAAGAATTATTTTCTAAATATGTTACAGTAGATTAACAATAGGAAATTGGAATAATTTACAAAAAACTAAAATGCTACTAAGAAAATTGTATTAGGAAAATTGATCCAAGAAGAGGCTTGTCAACTGCCCAGATTAAAAAAGTATTAAACCCTATTCGATTTAAAGTCCCTCTATTTAAATTGCAAAACCAGGAAATAAGATTTACAAACTTCTAGATTTTGTTTGATATTTGAAGAAGTCTTTAAAATAGCATATAGGCCTATACAGTATTCACAAACTGACCAGGGTTGAATATCAAATGTTTTTTTTACTGCAGTTTCACTCACTCCAGACTCACTCCATAGCTTTTTTTTTTAAACATACGCACAGATATTGTTTGCGTATACCCTGTCTTGTTTCACTGTTGCCCTTTTGTTTGCCATTTGTCACTTTTGCATTCCTTAGTTTTCACTTTTGTCCCTTATGTAACTCCATAGTCTCTTTGTTAGCGTTCGTGTTTTCTGTCATTGTTTTCACCTGTCCTCATTGGTTTGCCTTTTGCTTCTGTTAATCACCTTGTTATCTTGTTTGAGTTCTGTTTGTTCATTGGCCCCTTTGTCCCATGTTTATGTATTTATACCGTTTCTTTATTCAGTCCTTGTCTATTGTTGTATGTTGTCGCCTGGTATGTGTCCTCCTGCCCTATTGTTTTAGTTTATGTTTTGTTTCCCCATTGTGGGCTTTCCTTTGTGTTTTGCCTGTATTCTAGTCAATAAAGATAACTGCATTTGGGTCCTCAACCTTCGTCTGCCTTCGCTGCCTCATTCGTAACAGATATAGGTTCTTGTTAATTTGCATCTTATGGTGGCCACTTGATAAAACCACTGCATAATCTTTTATTATCTACAAGAAAATGTCTTGCATTCTTGTGGTGATTTAGTGTATTATAATTATTCCCCTGTTCTTGATTATTGATGATATTCAAAATCTTGATGATTACTCTTTAAAATGTTCTTTGCTAAGCAGCAAATAACATCTAATATCCAAAATATTGCATTTTAAAGGTGTTTGTTTTTATTTGTTTAAGCATAATATTTTCTGTAACAGACTATGTTGTGAGTGTCTGCATAGTTTAGTAGCACCTTGTCCAACTAGCAACTTAGTGACTGAAGAGGTGTACAGCCTTTTTGATGTGTTCTATAGCACAGCTTGAAAAAACCGCAGTGGAAATATATGGATGATAACTACCTTTTACACAAATCCACAGAGAGAGCGAGAGAGAGAGAGAGAGGCGTGTTTATGTGGTTTAGAAAAACATGAATAAGTGTTTATTTGCGGTGAGATTTGATGCATAACCGCTGTGTAGATAGTTAGTTATATAGATAATGCTTCAAATTTTAACCATGCCAAAGGCAATGAATTCCAATAACAAAGTGCACATAGTATAAGGCATAATGCTATTTGAAATACCCAAGAGTGTTGTCCCAAAATAAAGCATTTACTGTATTTTTTTTAAAAAAAATTAAATTTTAAATTTTTGTATGTGCACTGAACTGGTTGGTTAAGGTGTAGGTTAAGGATTGGGATTAAAGTTGGTTCAATATTAAGGATTATGTGTTGGACCTGTAAGAAAGAAGAGGAGACCGAGAAAATTAACAGAGCTCATCCTTAATGTCATTCACTTCTCAAAGTGTCTATGTCTAAAAATGTATCTTAGTGTTATCTCAGTGGACACTTTTTGCTTCCTCCCCCATGACAAATTCCTGGGCTGCTTGGTTGAACTTGTTGAGAGTTCTCTTCCTTGCTGCAGGTGTCCCTTCCTAGAACATTCCTCCAGGTTAGACCAAGACACTTCGTGATTGCTTTGTGATTTGTTAGTACTCTTCTCTGATTGAACCTACCCCAGAGCACACATTCTGAATGTCCGCTCTGTCATTTGAAAGCCTCACCAGGAGATAATGTTTATGGCCCTCTGTTTGAAATTAGGTTCATTGGACTGAGACAGATAAATTGAGCGCACTAATGGATTTATAAACTAATGTTCAGGAGAAGCTTGTCAATTTAGTCCTGTCAATTGCAACAGAAGTGCATATAAGGGGCTGTTTACCTCAGTCCCATAGCAATACTTCCGGCATCCCTCCAACACCCCAACTCCACCTTCATTTTTAATCTTAACTTTGTCTTGTGGCTATACTTTGAAGCAGTGATTAATTTAATGTTTACGGATTGGCCCCATTCACTTCCAATGTAAGGGACTCACTGAAACACAGGTTTATGCTATTTTTGTTTGTGTGTTTTTTTTGCTTTTGAAGTCAAAATAAATTTTTGTGATAATCAACATTATGCCACAAATGCTGTCAAGTGAGCTTAACTTGTATTAAACCTGGAACATTCCTTTAATGCCTTGACATAAGATAAATATGTGTAAAGCCATAAATTAACTCTGATTTTGACATTAAATTACCTAATTTGAAATTGTAACCACTCACCCAGACTCGCTTATCAATGAACAATGGAAAAAGCCCTTCTTAATAGCCAATTCATTAATAAAACCAATTCAGATGGGACTTTTAACAAAAGTAAGGTCGGACTCTACATCTAGGCTACATTGAATGGCCTTTCTTTCTTTCTTTCTTTCTTTCTTTCTTTCTTTCTTTCTTTCTTTCTTTCTTTCTTTCACCAATGTATGCTCATAACCACTCATGTTTTCCCTATAATCCCTTTTTATTGCTCACTCTCATTGTTTATAACTTTCATCCATCCATGTTCAATCTTCCTTTTCCTGTGACTAAACATAAAGATCTGAGAGGAATGTCTTGTGTATGCCCTTGTTTATCATTTCCTGCTCATTTTATTTGCTCTCTCTCGTTCACTCTGCCTCATTCTATTTGGTTCACTTATAGAGAGGAAATTAAGTTAATCTCAACGTCAGTGAGAGATTTGCTCCTTACATGGCCTGCATTCGCTGTTATGAGGCTGTGGGTGCACATGAAAACTTTCAGATCTGCACGTTCATAGTACCAAGATTGTTTTTTGTCATCTTTCATTGAGATGAATACCAGACACAAACTGACTTAAAAAGGAGTAGATCTTTAGTCATAGGGATGTCAAAAGAACTTCGGAACCAAGTCAATAATTTAATAAATAAATAAAAAAAGATGCAATACAAGTGTTTATGCATAATAAAAATAATAATAATGTTTAAGCAATATCTCTCAAGTAGAAGTGCTATTGTATTAAATAACTTTTTTATCAATGTTTTCTTTTATAATGTGATGCTCTGTTGTGCAGCTATTTATTTGATGAAAAATAAAACCAATGTTGTGTTTTAGATTATGCTGTGAGAATCTTTACTGAAACAATTTATTTGATTTAAAAAAAAAAATGCATTTGGATGTTGAAAAGAAATTGTTCTATTCATTTTATTATAGCTTTATAAATTCATTTGATTATACACCATTTTAATGCTGAAGTTGCATTAAAATTCAAGACATTCAGAAAAAATGAAATGGAAAACACAAGATTTTGGATCTGCGGTATCAAAATTGGTATTGAGAATCGTGAAATCTGACTGCTTGATATGACTATACTGAAATGTTGGTATTGCAACAACCCTTTCATACAGTATACGTAACTTAAAGAAAAGCTTTAAATAAAGTAAGATCTGCATTTTAAGTGTCTTTTCAAGCATGCGTGTGGGCTAGTTGGGCCTTTTACCACTTTGCTCAGTCACAGAGAGTCTCCTGCCACATGACCCACTGTTACAATCAACATGAGTATAAATCGCAGCACACAACCATGGCAAGTTGGGCTGTTGAGTATAGTTTAACGTAACATGGCTTTTAAAGACCTGCTGTGTGTCTTTGTTCCCTACTATCTCCATGTCGTCCCTCCCATAGTACTTTTATTTATTTCTCTCTATTTCTCAGAACATAGATTTCCCTCAATTCCACTAGTCAAAAAACTTGATGGGTTATGACAATTAGATGTCAACTTGGACCTTAAGGACAGTAAAAGCCATTGAACAGACTTTACATCTATCCCTCATAGCCAGGATTTTGTGACACTTTTTCCTGATTATTGTGGCCCAAAATTACTGAATTTCCTGTGGCTTTGCTTAATACATGTGATGCCATTTGCTGTGTTTTTTGTGTTTTTTTTTGTATTGAAAGCTAACAAATAATCATAGTATACTTGTGTAATTTGTGTCAGTGACACTATAAGTGTAATTGCCTGTAATTATATTAGTGCATGACAACTGAATATGCAGCTATCAAGCAAAAAATTATAAACACACAAAAATAAAACATTTAAGGAGTGAAACTCTAGATATATCAAATATGAGTTTAGTGGAATAACTTTTCTGCCTCAGATAATGCAGTCTAAAATAGAACAATTAATTGGTAAACTACTGAAAAACAAAAACAAATAAGGCCCCAAAAAGGTCTCAATTATTATATTGGCAGATCCCGATCATTTGTTTTAATCACGATAAAAGAGAGAATTGCTAATATTGAGCACCTGAAATTCTAATCACGTTGTACAATCCAAATGAGGGATTTTTAAGCAAATATAGAAATGCTAAGCATGAATGAATATTAAGTCTAATTTTCCTGTAAAAATTACTCCAAATGATCTGAGACATCACCAACCCACCATTTAGAGCAACTCCTGAAGAGGATGTGAAGATTAACTTCACAATAAGATACACATGTTACACATATGCTACAGTATATGAAGATTCAATACGTCGCAATCCATCACCTTATTAATCTAGCTACAGCAAACACGCACAAGTGACTGGTGTCCCCGTGCCAGAGGGTGCCTCAGTCAGGTGCAGTTTCAAACTCTCCGCCTTCACGTGACTCATAGACGTGGCGCTGACTGCACAGAGAAATGCAATTTTTGTAGTTTGTTTATGATGCACTTCCGTATTATTTTAACTTTAATTAAGGATGCATCTAAGATATAATGCCAGGTTGTTTGATTTTTAGATGCTCTGACATGCAGGTTTTGCTTAAGTGAAATGCCAGATCCGGCTCTGCTTTCACTATGACAGTGCATCTATATTTCCTTATTTAGCATTTTTTCCATTATAATTCCATTATATGTTGTGATCTACATTATCTGAAGCTATTTGGAAAGTTTAGAGTTAGAGATGCACCGATCGACCGGCCAGGGACCGGAATTAGCTGATTTTCCGCATGCTCGGCCGGTCAGCCTCAGGTCTTTCCGATTCCAAGCCGGTCCGTTTTTTTTGCCAGCGGCGTAGGCAATAACGTCACAGCCGCACGTAAACATGTCATTGGCGTGGAAGACCTTCACTGTGTGTGAAGAATACATAAAGTTCGAAATGTGTAATAATTGTAAGGCCAAAGTAAACCGTGGGGGAACCACCACAATAACTTTCGGAACAACAAACCTAATTAGACCCAGCTGAAAATGCCCATTTTCCCAGCGGAAAATGGCCATTTTAAAAAAGAAGCTAAAAACGGAAAGCGGCTAAAGCTAGCCAGAGCCAGTCACAAGTCAGCAGCTTCTCCTATCATTCCTTGTAATGAGCAGCGAAAAGACCAAAGCAATTACGAGGAAAATTATGGAATTTATGGCCCTGGATGACCAGCTGTTCTCCATAGTTGAGGACAGAGGGTTCAGAAATCTGATACATTTCCTCAATACAGAGTAGGAGGTACTTTCCGACGTCGTGTTGCCCGAGTTGTTTAATCTCGTGTCATGTCACACACGCAGCCTGTTATCTGTCAACATTTGGGTACACAAATCCGGGTGAGGGGAAGTGGGGTGCTGGATTGCAGAGGCAGGCTAAATACTATTGTGCCGTTGTGATTTAATGTGCTGAGTAACATAATTTTCCCACCGTGTCCGATATTAAAATCAGTGCGACACACATTGCAAAAGGCGTGGGCATTGTCGATATGGCTTCGGGATATGAAATTATATTCTTCAATCCAGCTGTTGTTAAGGAGTGGTGGTGGTGTATTGGTCTAAGCACATAACTGGTAATCTGGTAATCAGAAGGACACTGGTTCGATCCCCACAGCCACCACCATTGTGTCCTTGAGCAAGGCACTTAACCCCAGGTTGCTCCAGGGGGATTGTCCCTGTAATAAGTGCTCTGTAAGTCGCTTTGGATAAAAGCGTCTGCCAAATGCATAAATGTAAATGTATATTTAGTTTTTTTCACCGGAGCACCAGCTGAGACTTCTCCTCCCATCTACCAGTGATGCTTTATTTAACATCCCGCGTCTACTGCCTGCGCAGATATCAACAGTGCAACTGGGTTGTAGGTTGCCAGGTTGAGGTCATAAATGATTTGTAATGTGTATGATGTGTCGATTGTGCGTTTCATTCAAGATCTGGCAGCTGGACCACCTTGGAATAATATATTGATGTGATTATTCATATAACGTGGTTTGGGCCATACAAATTACGGGAGTTTTTTTTTGGAGAAATAACAAAACGGGAGACTCCCGGGAAAAACGGGAGTGTTGTCAGGTATGTTACAAGCCGCCATTCCCGAAGCAGTGCTCAGTTTTACAACTGATATTTGGACATCTAACGTAAGTTAGACCCCCTCACCTGTGCAACCTGCCCCAACCCCCTGCATAAGACATGTGTTTTCTTCCTCTCCTCAGTCATGCGCGAGCTGCTGTGCTCCTCTTTTGTGTCATCATTAGAGTTTCACGTGATCTCATGTTACTTTAAATGAGATCAAACGACTATTCGACAACGGAAATTTTTGTCTATGTTTTTATTGTCAACATAGTCGATAACATCGACTAAACTTTTCAGGCCTATCTATCTGTGTTTGGTCTTTACTCACCGACTTAAAGAGCAGACTTAAATTGAATACTGTAATTGTTAGTTTTCACGATTATATATATAAAATCGTGGCTGCTGGTATCGTAACCACGATACGTTTTTCAATTAATTGTGCAGCCCAATTAGCAAGTGCCACTAAAAAGCACAAGCAACAGTGTGCAATTATGTATACTGAAGTATACAGTATAGTCTACTGTAGCATAACACATCACAGCACGGTCAAGTAGTATCACGTGTAAAGCATCAAAAGTATGTGTGTCATGTGATGGTTACATTTTTGTGGTAATATATATGATTGTAATCAGTTGTATTTTCAGTGCACTTCATCGCTTGCGGATGTTAAGACTGAATGAAAAATGGTAGGCGTCAGCCACCCCCCTCCAGATCTAAGGCCCCGGAGCTAGACATTCCTTTGATGACATTCCCAAATCCATGATAGGGACAGGCCCCAGCTTAGTCTCCAAACGTTGGCTAAGCAGCTGAACCCCCTCACCTGTGCAACCTGCCCCAACCCCCTGCATAAAACATTATGCACACCCATTGCCTTTGAGTATGCACTCGGATCGCCTACCACCAGCTCTATGGCTTTCTTCTTACTGTTTCTCTCTCTCAAACTTATAATTCAAAAATAGAATATCTCTACTATTCTTCTCACCAACGAGAGAGAGTGCCATTTACTTACTCATTGTTTCACAATTCTGAATGTGTCCTGTGTAGATTAATCTCCCATGACAGGCCCATCTCACTCCACTTCAACTGTGTAACTGAGCAAGGGTGCAATGATGAAGAGACAGTCATATGCAGATGTATTTAGGCCTTGTGATGTCACAAATTCCAAACGGCCAGTTTCTGAAGTCTGGTTTAAATAAATAAATAAATATTTTTCTATTAAGGACAACAGTTTCAGTTTTCAGTTTAAGTTTTCAAACTTTATTTTACAATGACCTCTTATGTCGTTGTAACGCAGTTCGATGGAAATGAGGAGGCGAGAACCGGCTTGGCAATATAAATAATATTTTAATGATGAACTTAAACAAAAGACAACACACAAACACACACATGATGGACATGTCCATAAACGATCTCTCTCTCCTCACCACCGCCCGGAATCGGCCTTTATCCCTCTCGGAGGCTTAATTTGCCTGATAAGGGACCGGGTGTGTATAATCACGACCCGGCCCCGCCCTCCGCCCTGCCACAGTTGTATGTCAAAAGATCAAGGGAAATTGTATCCCTCATGTCATGACTCCTTTAAGCCCCACTTAACAATTTATGAATTTCTTTCTATTAGATAACTAAATGTCATTGGCAACTTATGCAATTACTTCTAACAAACTGGTCCCAAGCCCAAGGTAATTTTAGTGGCTGAATGAATTAATTTCCCCTCATATTCTTACAGATATCCTAAAAGGGTAACTGATGTGTTATTCAACACACTAACCATGGGTATGTGACACTAACTTTGACAACCAGGAAGTATCCAAATACTATCTGTTCTACTTTTGTACAGTACACTGTATAATGTGTTAACTTATTATTTTATAATGTTCCTTGAGGTCCACTTATAAAGTTGGTGTGAATTTTTTATATTTTTTTTTTCATTAAAAGTAGTCATAAATTAGGAATACATTTTCTATCCAGTTTTTGCACCAAATGCTCAGATATTTGGGGCGTGTGTTCTTGAAGACTTCAGTATAAATTCTCACTGCTGTGATTGGGTAACATCTTTGCATGTGGATAAGTGTCAATGCCCCCGCCATTACGCGTGTGTTTGGTTGTTTTGAAAACTTTGGATGGTTAACAAAATTACAACCAGAGGAATTCATCCATACATGTTTGAGCCAGAGTCTGATCCCGAATTTCTAGAAAATTAACCACCTCAGCAAACACCATGGATACTGCAGTCTGTGACAGCATGGTAAGTAATCACTGTAATTTACTTGTATATTTGTGTACTAGGTATTAATTTTATTGTTGTTTAAACCAAGATGCAACACAACATTGTGTATCTTGTTACATAGTTGGGGCATTTTCCAACAGTGAAACATTTCAGTGTTTTAAAAATGCTGAGTAACACTTGACAGTATCAAATAAAGTGTAAACACATGGTGCTATCACATTTATAACTGTGAAAGGATAAACTTACTGTACAACATGTAAACCTATACAGAATACATTCACCGGTGTTTGTCGCACTGTCTTTCCTCATATAATCACCTTTCATCATATATTCAGTGTAGTGACAAACGCATATGTTCTTCATTACAATTAGGGATACCTGGATCTGTATTAGCTCCGGTACTGAAGCTTTTAGACCGATTGTGTATCGGTCCGACGAGCCCGATCCAATTCCGATTGTGTGTGGTAGCCATGTTCGTTACTGTCAAGCTCCAAAAATGACAAAAGGACCATTAAAACACCATTAAAGCAATTAATTTGGCTCATGCATTTTATTCAAAGCCACTTGAAGATGTGTGAGGCTGTGTTTTAAAGTAAATGTATAGTATGCACAGCGCCAGCGCATCATTGAATGTACAGCTCAGATGTAGATGCCCAATAGTTCGGTTCACGTATAAATAATATGCATTTAGAATGGCTGAATTAAACTACTGTGAACCTTCCTACAAACAGACACATACAGGACTTCCTGGAGAGTTTAACAAACTTCTTTCACGTTGTCAGGGGCATTGTTTGTAGAATTTTGAGGAAAATTATGAATTTAATCAATTTTGGAATAAGGCTGTAACACAACAAAATGTGGAAAAAGTGAAGCGCTGTGAATACTTTCCAGATGAACTGTATATATGTGATCAGCCTAATATTGTGTAGCCTAATAATATTATACCCCCTTGTGTCGCCAAAACAGCACCAACCCGCATCTCAGAATAGCATTCTGAGATTATATTCTTCTCACCACAATTGTACAGAGAGGTTATCTTATATACAGAGAAGTTACCGTAGACATTATCAGTTCGAACCAGTCTAGCCATTCTTTGTTGACCTCTCTCATCAACAAGGCATTTCCGTCCAAAGAACTGCCGCTTACTTTGTTTTATGTATTTGGTACCATTCTGAGTAAATTCTAGTGACTGTTGTGCATGAAAATCCCAGGCCTTTTGTCTGCCAGTTATGAAGGATATGTCCTATCATTCAAGGAGGTCCAACTGCGTTGGAGGACATTATATGTATACAGTATATGCATACATACCTATATGTTTATGCCAGTTTAATGACAAACAAACGTGACTGTTACTCACATCCTGCAGTGCTGTACATGTAAATGATTGGCCAACTCTCTCCTGTTTGTCTCAGGATTCTGTCAGTCTAGGACGAAGTTTATACAACCTGTCTCTATTCTGTTCATTCATTAATATCCAGCTTTGTAGTATGGATTACATTAAACTGTTGTCAGAGATATGGCTGGATTCATGTGACCCCCTTAGCTGTGCAACCAAGTTTTTTAAATCGTTCTAAAGGCTGTTATGCTCCAAATAATTTTTACTCTGATTGTGCCCAACGTGAGAGGGCTTGACATTTACTTAATCAGAAATAGAATACAGCATCCTTGCATTGCTGATTAAATGTGTTTAATGATATTTAACTGCATCAGAGATATGCCTACCATTAAATCCAGCTTCAGCATTGTGTTGAGCTATTAATTGGCTTCCCAGTGGGAGATAGACCACATCCCAAAGCTTGGTGCTGATTTCCTTTGTCAATGATGGAAAAGAGCCTCCTTTCCTTAACACCTTTTGCTCTTGGGAGTTTGCTACAGGTCAGCCGCTGCCCTCTACTCTAACCCAAACTGAGTCTTAATGGATCCCTAGTGTGGGTTGAAAGCCACAGTTTCTGACCTACTGCTGAGTGTCGGTTTCCTGTTGCGATCATGGCAGGTGGTTTGCACAGTATAGACCTTATGCCTTATGCTCAGTTTCCTTCAGCTGTTGTAAAAGACCAGGCCAGCTGTGCATCCAAGCATCTGTAGAGTTTGTCTCTGTTGGGAGCTATATAAAAATGCTTGTTTCAAGATAATTTCAAATCAAATTGAGTCTCAATAACTTAAAAGCCTATACATGGTTGTTTCCAACAATGCACATTTCACTCAATGAGGAGTGTGTAACTGCAGAAAGTCATGTCTGGAAACAGTTCTGTCCTGCTCTTTTGGCACACTGCAAACTATAGTAATCAGTAGGGAAGGAATTGGTATTTGGAGGTGGGTAGTAATGGAGAATATGGAAAGTGCGAGAGAAGCACAGAGAAAGAAGGAAGCAAAGAGAGAGAGAGATGGAAACTTATTGAGAGATTTTAATGCTATGGGTCTTAGTAAGAGTAGATCCCTAATTACCTCTATTTCATTTAGTTTTTTTACCCTTTCAAAAGTCCATTTTACATGCAGCTTTATCAGACATGTAGGGATTTTGTGCATGGATGTATAAAAAAGGAAGGGCAGCGAGTTTCTACAAATCTGTTTTTCTTGTTGCTGCTATCGGAAATTTGCTTTCGAAAAGGTGGATAACATGTACTGAACATTGTATACCTTCACATCTGGCATGCATACACAGTGAATTTACATTCTCATGTTTGAACAGTACGACAAGCTTTTGGAAAAGTAATAGATCACTTTTCATGTCATTATTTATAAACTCTATTCCATGTTGTGTAGACCTGAATGTGCTGGAACATGCCAAGATGTTTTAACAAGCTCTGTGTGGGTTTTCCATTTAGAAAGCGAAAAAAGGTTAACTAATATGTTTTTGTTTTTTTAACTCATACAAGTAAACCCTAGAGTTTGTGTAAGTTGGTGCTGTTCTCCTTTGTTATAAATCATCAGGTAAATTATCTTCATGATGTTTTGTATCGCTAAAACCTGTTTTTTTTCCTTCATATGGGGTGGATTTCTTTTTTCAGGCAAACAGCTCTCTCTCAGTCTCATTCTTTTTTAACAGCAGTGAAAGAAGTTGGAAATATGAGTCCATGAGTGTGTGATCGCTTGAAAGCACAATATTTGTTTTTCCCATTTCAAAGCATAAAAAGTATCGACATCTCCCAATGGATGTTACAGAAACAGGCTGAATTAACAGCTATTACAGTACCACAAACTGAGATCATACAAACCCCCACTGTCCCAAACCAGTGGCCCTATTTCTGTGATCTGTGATCTCCTTCCCCAACAGTTACTCATCTTTTTCTTGACATGGCCCAGTGATATTGCTCCAGCTTTCATGTGCTGTTTCACACTGGCTGACAAAGTTTTTCTACACATGCTTTGGTCCATCCAAATGGAGCATATGGAGTATACAACCAAGCCTGCCCTGAACATCCTTAAAGGAATAGTTCACCCAAAAATTATAATTCTCTCATAATTTTTTTCAATCTTATGTCATCTCAAACTCATATGACTTACTCTCTTCTGTGGAACACAAGTGAAGGTATTTTGATTTAGATATGATGTGATTATATCAATACAATTCAAGTCAACACTTCCAAGCTCCAAAAAGGACATAAAGGCAGCATAAAAGTGATCCATACAAAAGTGATCCATCTAGATCTTGCCCTCTGCAGTCACCTTGGCGTGACCATGATCTGAAGCTCAATTGATTCATGTGGATTTACTTTATGTTGCGTTTATTGGATGTAAAGATATCTGTGTTTGTGTTCTGCAGAAGAAAGAATGTTATATGAGTTTGAGACCGCATAAGAGTGAGTAAATGATGTTAGAATTATCATTTGTGGGCGAATTATTCCTTTAAATTTCACTACATAATTATCTAATTTAAGAAGACACAGTGGGAAGGACGATATTGGCCCCTGAACACATTTTGCCTTCTGTTGGTCCCAAATTAACCTTATTCAACTTATTCAGCCCCACACTTTTTTGTCTTCTAACTTCCTGTTTGTATTGAAGCTACTGAGAAGACAGGATCAAAATGTATTATGTGTGGGTACACGAAAATTATTTTTCACCAAGTGTTGATGGTGTGAGTCTACTCCACTCCTTTACTATGTGAAAATTCTAGTGTGGTGTTCAGAGGTAAATTGGACTGGGCATATCACATTCGTACAGCTATGACACACTGCACTTTTTTAAGATACAAGCGTTTCATTGATAGATATGTAATTTTGCTTAATTTTAGGTTTCAACTTGTTAATCATTTGTGTTAAAATATGAAGTTGACATGAAATTGCAAACAGTGAATGCTTGTATTATTTCACGTGCAAGTACATAACATTAAAGGAAATTACATTTTTCCTTTTAAAATAAATTTGTCACCCCACATATTTAAAAGGCTTAAATGTGACTAAAATTGTTGTGAACGGTGTATAAAATAAAACGTACACTTTCACATGTGTATGTGTGTGTGTGTGTGTGTGTGTGTGTGTGTGTGTGTGTGTAGCATCCCATCCCGGTTTAACACTCAAAAATCTGCTCATCCTAACTATAACGTGACGGGTGAATGGCATGAGAAGATGGTTAGAGGTGTCATGCAGTGATATTTTTAAAGACTTTGTGTTGTCTCTTAGGGTTTCATGAGCACAGAGGAATGAATATCAGTACCTCCACAGCTTGAAGGTAGGATCATGTGGATTTATGAATAACGCACTCCTTTTAAAATCTCCCTATACTACAAGTGTTTATGACATCCCCTGAAAACATTAAAATACACATTTACATTTATGCATTTGGCAGACGCTTTTAGCCAAAGCAACTTACAGTGCAATTATTACAGGGACAATCCCCCCTGAACAACCTGGAGTTAAGTGCCTTGCTCAAGGGCACAATGGTGGTGGCTGTTGGGTTAGAACCTGTGACCTTCTGATTAACAGCCCTGTGCTTTAGCCACTACGCCACCACCACGCCACACATGATAACTTTTGTAAATCTCTACAACCTGTAAATCCACTTTGCTAGCTAATTACACTTTTACATCAACACCATATATGTATACAGTGAGGAAAATAAGTATTTGAACACCCTGCTATTTTGCAAGTTCTCCCACTTAGAAAACATGGAGGGGTCTAAAATTGTCATCGTAGGTGCATGTCCACTGTGAGAGACATAATCTAAAAAAAAAAATCCAGAAATCACAATGTATGATTTTTTAACTATTTATTTGTATGATACAGCTGCAAATAAGTATTTGAACACCTGTCTATCAGCTAGAATTCTGACCCTCAAAGACCTGTTAGTCTGCCTTTAAAATGTCCACCTCCACTCCATTTATTATCCTAAATTAGATGCACCTGTTTGAGGTCGTTAGCTGCATAAAGACACCTGTCCACCCCATACAATCAGTAAGAATCCAACTACTAACATGACCAAGACCAAAGAGCTGTCCAAAGACACTAGAGACAAAATTGTACACCTCCACAAGGCTGGAAAGGGCTACGGGGAAATTGCCAAGCAGCTTGGTGAAAAAAGGTCCACTGTTGGAGCAATCATTAGAAAATGGAAGAAGCTAAACATGACTGTCAATCTCTCTCGGACTGGGGCTCCATGCAAGATCTCACCTCGTGGGGTCTCAATGATCCTAAGAAAGGTGAGAAATCAGCCCAGAACTACACGGGAGGAGCTGGTCAATGACCTGAAAAGAGCTGGGACCACCGTTTCCAAGGTTACTGTTGGTAATACACTAAGACGTCATGGTTTGAAATCATGCATGGCACGGAAGGTTCCCCTGCTTAAACCAGCACATGTCAAGGCCCGTCTTAAGTTTGCCAATGACCATTTGGATGATCCAGAGGAGTCATGGGAGAAAGTCATGTGGTCAGATGAGACCAAAATAGAACTTATTGGTCATAATTCCACTAACCGTGTTTGGAGGAAGAAGAATGATGAGTACCATCCCAAGAACACCATCCCTACTGTGAAGCATGGGGGTGGTAGCATCATGCTTTGGGGGTGTTTTTCTGCACATGGGACAGGGCTGACTGCACTGTATTAAGGAGAGGATGACCGGGGCCATGTATTGCGAGATTTTGGGGAACAACCTCCTTCCCTCAGTTAGAGCATTGAAGATGGGTCGAGGCTGGGTCTTCCAACATGACAATGACCCGAAGCACACAGCCAGGATAACCAAGGAGTGGCTCTGTAAGAAGCATATCAAGGTTCTGGCATGGCCTAGCCAGTCTCCAGACCTATACCCAATAGAGAATCTTTGGAGGGAGCTCAAACTCCGTGTTTCTCAGCGACAGCCCAGAAACCTGACTGATCTAGAGAAGATCTGTGTGGAGGAGTGGGCCAAAATCCCTCCTGCAGTGTGTGCAAACCTGGTGAAAAACTACAGGAAACGTTTGACCTCTGTAATTGCAAACAAAGGCTACTGTACCAAATATTAACATTGATTTTCTCAGGTGTTCAAATACTTATTTGCAGCTGTATCATACAAATAAATAGTTAAAAAATCATACATTGTGATTTCTGGATTTTTTTTTTAGATTATGTCTCTCACAGTGGACATGCACCTACGATGACAATTTCAGACCCCTCCATGATTTCTAAGTGGGAGAACTTGCAAAATAGCAGGGTGTTCAAATACTTATTTTCCTCACTGTATATAGCAGCCGGTAGACCAGTAGTTTGAAAACAACATTTTCAAGATGGCTGCATGCTAGTTTAACTGCCATATAAGGTTAATACTACTGTAAGTAAATTATTAAAAAGTGGCAGATAGAAGTTACCAGACTTTTTGCATCACTGTTTGTGAATGAAAGTAGCTTCTGTATTAGTTATGAGACCGACAGATAGATAGATACTAGATATCATATGTGTCAACCTTTTATGTGTTACTATCAATAATAATCTCATCATTCTGCTCATAGTGCTCATGTCTGGGCATGCTTTGCCCTTGGAGTGGAGAAGACTATCCACAGACTCAGTTTAGGAGAAATAAGCCTCTGCTGAACATAGGGGTTGCCAAGGGCAAAAAAATCTACTTTGTAACAGACCCCAATCATCTCACTAACACACTAGCCTGGGGGTGCATTGCCTGAGGTGCCAGGCATAGCAAGACTTAAATGGACTTTGAGTGGCTGGAAATCAGAAGGGTGATGATCTGATATTGACAAAAGGTGTGAAACGAGAAGAATGCAAGAGAGAGTAAAATACATAATTGAGAACATGTTTGGAGGGGCACTCCTCAATTCACTGGTGGGGATCAATCGAAGGCATGTTAAAGTTCCTAATGTTTGTCTTTATGCACCCCCTTCCCATTTCTCAGCTTCTCTCCAACCTTTTAATGTTAATTTCCCAATCAATGGACTGTCATGCTTGGAATAACTTTAAAAATGTAATATCTATTAGGGTTTGTTAGCCTTATTGTAGTGTATTCAAAAGGCTTTCGAGAAAGAAAAAAAAAACTTCATGACAAAACATGCTGGTAAATATTTGGAATTTACCCTCTAAAATGATCTCACCTATAATAGATGTAATGGAAACCCAGGAAACAGTGCAACACCTGTGAAAGCATAATTAGATCGAAATGTAAATATTTTCATCACTTACTCACCCTTCTGTTGTTCCAATCTCCTTTTGTGATCCGTGGAATAAAGTCGTACAAGTTTCGAAAAACGTCAGGGTGAAAAAAATGATGACTAAATATTAATGTTTGGGTAAACTATCCCTTTAAATTTCCAAAAGTAGTTAGCTTTAAAGCATTCACATATTTTGCACTGATTTTGGGTGGAAATTGATGGAATTCTGAAGAATGGATTTTAACATTGTAAAAATGTTTTTTACATTTTACAGCCCATATGTAGTGATAAACAAAACACCCATGTTTCAGTCAGACATTCTTTACAAAAGTATAAATAAATATGACCAGCATTGTTATAAATTACTCATCCACCACAATATTATCACAGAAGAATATCATTTGTATAAATATAACATTTTGCGTGTGAACGAGTGCGTTTATATAGCTGATCCTGATATTCCTGATCATGTCACTAGGAACATAATGTTTTTTTTAAAAAAAAATCTGATTATCATAAAGGTAAATGGCTTTTTAAATGTCAGCCAAAATGTCAACACTAAAAGACCACAAAGAGTGCAAAAGATCGTGCATTTATTTTTCTCTATGGTGTGAATTGAATAGGAATAGGTGCATACAAACATGCATATGTTTGCTCGTCATGTCCTGATGAGTGATGATTAGTTATGTGATAGGGGGCTCCCCTGTACAGGGGCTCATCAAGCTCCAGGCTGGGCCTCATTGAACTGTCATTAACCTCGGATGCCTGAAAGTCAACCGGGCAAAGAAAGGCCCCCTCAATATCTTAAACTTCTATGCACCCCATCACAAAAGTCAACATGCCTGTCCAAAACAACACATCAGCCCCTGTCATTCTACACCCTCAGTCTGAAGCAGATCTGATCACTAGAAACTTCACTCAAGTTCTTCTTACGCCCACATCACTGTACTCAATCCGACATGTCAGTCTTACACCCAAAACATCCCCTGACGACCTTCACAATGTGAAGGATATACTGTATTACATAGAGGTATAATCTTAATGTGGTTAAGAGACTACCCTCAAAGGCATTTTGTACAATTTAAACAAGAACCCATCCTAATGTCCAGAGTTTAGAGACTGCTGCATCTTTGTTTTCACAGAGATGTGGGTCAGCGACAGTTCCGGACACCGCCATTCAGCTAGACAGGCTCGTCTCGTTTCGTGCCAACAGAAATGCAGCAATGTGCGGTAAGACTCATGGTGGTGGCTTGTGTGTTTACATCAACATGGAATGGTGCAAGAACTCTGTGCTAGTCTCTAGCTACTGTTCATCGCTGTTGGAGCTTGTGACTGTTAGATGCAGACCTTTTGATTTACCACAGGAATTCACCACAGTCATAATAATCAGAGTTTACATTCCTCCCAGCGCTAATGTTAAGGATGCGCTCTGTGAACTGTATGGGGCTATTAGCTATTATTGTCGCCGGAGATTTCAACCATGCAAATCTCAAGACAGTGCTCCCTAAATTACATCAGTATGTGGACTTTGCAACGAGAGTGGCGAACAGGCTTGATCTTGTTTACACAAACATCCCAGGAGAGTACCGGGCGAAGCCCCACAACCCCCACCTCGGCTACTCAGATCACATCTCTGTTATGCTAATTCCAGCATACAGACCGCTCGTCAGACGCATATGGCGACTCTACCAACTTGGAGGAATACACAGCATCAGTGATTAGCTACAGTGATGATGTCACTTTCTCCTAGACCATCACCACACGCTCCAACCAGAAGCTGTGGATGACTGCGGAGGTGCGTGCGCTGCTGAGGACCCGAGACTCCGCCTTCAGAGCAGGTGACAAGGCAGCCCTAAGAACATCGAGGGCCAAACTGTCCCGGGCCATCAGGGAGGCGAAGCGCGCACACGCACAGAGAATCCATAGTCACTTCCAGGACAGCAGCGACACGCGACGCATGTGGCAGGGCATCCAGGCCATCACAAACTACAGGACAACATTAGTTGCCTGTGACAAAGATGCCTCCCTTCCAGATGCGCTGAACGACTTCTACGCTCGGTTTGAGGCGCAGAGCGACGTGGCGGTGAGGAAGACCACCCCTCCTCCCAATGACCAGGTGCTCTGTGAGAAAAACTCTACGCAGAGTCTACCGACGGAAGGCTGCTGGCCCAGACAACATTCCTGGCAGAGTGCTTAGAGGATGTGCAGACCAGCTGGCAGATGTTTTTACCGACATCTTCAACATCTCTCTGAGTAGTGCCGTCATTCCAACGTGCTTCAAGGCCACCACCATCGTCCCCATGCCAAAGAAGTCTTCAGTGTCCTGCCTCAACGACTACCGTCCTGTTGCACTCACCCATCATCATGAGGTGATTTGAGAGGCTTGTCATGAGGCACATTAAGACCCAGCCGCCCCCCTTCACTAGACCCACTGCAGTTTGCTTATCGTCACAACCGTTCAACAGATGACACCATCGCCACCACCCCCATCCTCACTACATTCTCTAGAGGGACTATTGAGAGCATCCTGAGCAGTTGCATCACTGCCTGGTTTTGGACTTTCGGACTGCAAAGCCCTGCAGAGGATAGTGAGAACAGCTGAGAAGATCATAGGGGTCTCTCTTCCCTCCATCAAAGACATTTACATAAAATGCTGCATCCGCAAAGCAACCAGCATTGTGGATGACCCCACACACCCCTCACACAAACTCTTCACCCTTCTGCCTTCTGGCAAGAGGTACCGAAGCATTCGGGCCCTCACGGCCAGACTGTGTAACAGCTTCTTCCCCCAAGCCATCAGACTCCTCAATACTCAGGGACTGGACTGACACACACACACACACACACACACACACACACACACACACACACACACACACACCTGTACACCATCCAACTTTTGCACATGTCCAGAGTTGCACTTTTAATTCATTGTCACTTTATACCTGGCTGCTACCTCAATAACTGCTATGTCCATAGAACACTATTTCATAGTATGTTTTGTTTACATTTAGCATTTTAGAACATGTCATCTTTTTGCACTACTCTATTACAAATGTGTACTGGTCGGCGCTGCACTGTCTCTCACTGTGCCTATTGTCCTGTTCCTTTTAGTAATTTATTGTACTGTCCTGTACTTTTTGCACACGTTTGCATGTGCACTACCCATGTCTGTGTAGTCATGTGGTTCTGTGTTTGTCCTATGTTGTTTTATGTTGCACCATGGTCCTGGAGGAACGATTGTCTCGTTTCGCTGTGTACTGTACTAACTGTATATGGTTGAATGACAATAAAAACCACTTGACTTGACGTACAGTACTGTACAAAAGTTTCAGGCAATTGGGAAAAATGTTGCATAGTGATGATTTCCTCAAAAATAATGAAATAAATAGTTTTCATTTATCACTTGTGTGTATATATATATATATATATATATATATATATATATATATATATATATATATATATATACACACACACACATATGTATTAGTATATGCATTGAGATTGCTGTCAGTCGATTAAAATATTTAATCGTGTTTAATCGCATGATTTTTCTCAATTAATCGCAGATTTTTAAAGTGCTGAAATTTGACCCTAAATATACTTATTTTCCTGTCAAAATGCATTTTGTTCCTATTTAAAAAGAAAAGAAAATATGTAACAACAATAATGTGTTTAACATTTTCCAAGCAAATTCTTGTTTTTTTTTTTTTATCCCCTTTTCTCCCAATTTGGAATGCCCAATTCCCACTACTTAGTAGGTCCTCGTGGTGGGGCGGTTACTTAACTCAATCTGGGTGGCGGAGGACAAGTCTCAGTTGCCTCCCTTCAGTTGTCAATCCATGCATCTTATCACGTGGCTTGTTGTGCATGACTCCGCAAAGACTCACTGCATGTGGAGGCTCATGCTACTCTCTGCAATCCACTCACAACTTACCACGTGTCCCTCTGAGAGCAGGAACCACTAAAAATGTGGCCACAAGGAGGTTACCCCATGTGACTCTACCCTCCCTAGCAACCGAGCCAATTTGGTTGCTTAGGAGACCTGGCTAGAGTCGCTCAGCACACCCTGGATTCAAACTCGTGACTCCAGGGGTGATAGTCAGCATCAATACTCGCTGAGCTACCCATGCCCCCCCAAACAACATTCTTCAAACTAATTATTCCACATTATGAAGAAAAAGTTGATACTGATTGGTGATACCCAGCCCTGTGAAAAACATCACTGTATATGAGCAAGTTTTCAGTTCATATAGGGCAGGGGCAACAACATTTTTTTGCATTTTTATTCATAACCTTCAGACTACAATTAATCTACCTTACATTCTTTGTTTTAAGAAACATACTAGACTAGATAATAATTTACAATTTGATACCAAATGTTTTTACAATCACCCTCATTACAAGTCAGAAGCAAGCTGATCTGTCATTTTGTAAATAGCAAGATCTTTCAAAGGAAATCCTGTTGAAAATAATTTTACATTTTCATGCTAGTCCAGGCTGGTTTGTGCTGATTTAGTGAATGTCTAGCAGAAATTTTGGTCAATCAGTCTTTCTGGTGAAGTTGGTTGACCAAGGAAATTTTCCTGGTTAAAGTACAGTAGTTAAGAGGTCTGTTGGGGACATCCAAACACAAATCAGCATCCAATACTCTAGGATACTAGGATATGCTGGTGACCAGCAATGCTACTCTTTTTAACAGGGAAACTGAAAGATTTTCATTAACTTTTGTAAATGTTTACTCATAGATAAGCCCAAAGAGATTCTGTGCCCACAGACAGAATTTCCACCAAAAATGTAATTGAATAAAAAAGAATTGCCTGCAGAAAAATTAGCAGATTTTCATAGATTTGTGTTAAAAGAGAATGGATTAAAATGTGCATGCAGAAAGCGCCGCAATTTCCAATGATTCTTCCCCACAATCATCAAAGAAATTGTTATAAAAATAGATTGAATCTTTACCTGCAGAAAGCTCAGCAGATTTCCACAGATTTTCCACAAAATCAGCCAAGTGCAGGGATTGAAAGTGTACCAGCGTGTGGTCTAATGGCAGATTTTCCTTCACAATTAGTCAAGAAAATGTAAATAGTGCGCAGATCGAATTAGTGCACTTACAGTTCAGCAGAATTTCTCCCACAATCAGCACAGAAATTGTGAAAAATGTGAGCAGACAGGCTTCAGAACTTTTTTGCACACCTGGCCATTGTGGGTAAACAGAAAATATCCTTGAGTAATTTTTAGGGTTCATTCTGTGTTATCCGGGGGACCATACTGGCAGCCAACACGCCACGTAGTGTCACAATAGGTTACCATATTTCAACAGTCTTTGCCACCTCTTCGTTAAGAGGGGCCAGCTCTAATACATTCCCATTTCACTCCCAAATTGCCTGCCCCCTCCCCCCACCTCTGATCCGCTGTCCACTGACTAGGCCTTAATTTCCAGCTCCATTCCATATAGTTCATATTCTGTAACTATGTTTTCATGCCTTTATGAAGCAACAAAACTGCATCATGCTTGACTTGGGATTGTAAAAACTTTTTCTACCTCAATTACTTTCACTTTCTTAAGGCCTTTTTAAACATTTTTTTCAAAAAAAAAAACCTTTTTTTTGCATTCTGGATTGCGCCTGGTCAACCGTGTTGCCTTTTAAAGTATTCTCTTTTGACTACGAGTGAATACGAACATGTTGTGTCTGCTTGTTGAGATATTCTGGGTGACACACAACAGTCCGCGCAGACTGTGCTGTTGAATTCGCGTCACGCATACCGTGTGCGTAGACGTAGATCAGTTACGCGGACAACCGAAATAAACTTTGACCTTTAGTCACTAAAGATTTTAAGTGACTCACCCCTTTGAGGTTTTGCTAAACAGGCTTTTATAGTGACCACCTCTATTGCAATATTCCGTCAGGAGTGGGCATATCTTTCAGGGACCTGAGGAAACAAGGGAAAAACTACTAAAGCAGGTTGTGTTGATTGTGCATTAAGTGTTAAGTGTACCACAAGCCAGAATGGGTGTAGGAACATTGAGTTAATCAATGACTTACCGTCTAGAGCAGGGCTATTCAACTACATTCTTGCAGGGGCAAGATTATCCAGATGAAAATTTGGTGGGGACCAAAACATTTTCGGTATTTATTTTAGCTAACACTTTCATCTCAAGTAACATGTTACTTAAAAAAAAAACTCAATACAGTGCATTTATAATAAAATAGTCACAGGGTATACTGTATATTGAATTATAATTTATTAAGGTCTGGCCATAAATTCCTTCATACGATCTGGATGAAGAACAAACATGACTTATACTGTTTACTAACAAATATATCAAATTTATTTTGGGGGAAAAATACTAACAATTTAAAAATTGTAGGGCTATTGTTTACAAATTATTAAAATTGATGAGAAACATTTAGACCTGCTAAAGCCCGCTCACAATATCAACACATGAAAACAATGGTCAATTTTTTTCCATGTTTACTTAAGAATGCATTTAAATTAAATTTTCTTTAAAAAATTTTTTTCAAAAAAAGATAATCTATTCTTCCATTTTCTCTATAAAGTATCATCCTATTCAGTGAGGAAAAAATGTATCCTGCAAATATTGTGAATTTGCACACAATAGCCAGTGCAGGAGCCAGATTTTTGTGTAGGTAATCATTGGCAAAAGAAGGACAAACTGTGTTGATGCTGTTTGTGATTGAGAGGGCTGACTCACTGTTGAATAGAACCGAATATAATCAGGATATTTGCAGTTTCACATTCTAATTTTTTTTCCATGCCCAAGCTAAACATCCTGAACAGATGAGAACCGATCATTTGACACTTCAAGAATAGTGAATAAAAGCAAACTTTTCAGCGCATTTTCTTTAAACATTCAGTTTTCATAATCGATTGCTTTTGTTGCCTAATGTGCATGTGTAGGGACAACATTTCTGTCTCAACTGAGGTTATAATTTTTTACATCTGTAGATTAGCTCGCACTCCACACATCTAAGCAATTTTATTTACATAAATTTGATTGAAAAAGATTCTATCAAATGCTTACCTAAACTGTGTGATCCATTTTTAGCTAAGTAGTGTAACTTATCTATCGCCAGAAAAGCTTAAACACATGCTCCGGTCCGCACAACTGAAGACGGCTGAGTGCTGTTGCTCGTGCCAATGAGCATTGTTAAACTCACCGCTGATTGCTGAGGCTCATGCCTACGAGCACTGAGTTTTGCACAGAGAGCACTCTGGTATTTCAGATGGCGAGACATTTTGCTAAAGAAATCAGTCAGCGAGCTAGACAAACATGATTGGCGGGCCGGATTTGGCCCGCAGGCCGTCAGTTGACTAGCCCTGGTCTAGAGACACTCTTGTTGAGTGGACGGGGAGCCATATAGTCAAGTTGTTTAGCCGCATTTAATGAAATATGGCAGTGGGGTGTTGAAATGTGCCCTGTTCTTGTTGATTTTGTCCTGCCGTATCTGGTGGAATGTTTCCTAGCATTAGTGTAAATCTTAGACATAATACCTCAAAATGTGTCCTGACGTCACCTCATTCATCAGCTCTTTACTAGTCCTTTTCTCCTAATCTCACTCGATTAGTGTGAGCTTGTCAGTGTTGCAAAATACTATATAACAGCCTGTCAGATTGTCGTGCACCACCTGAAAGAATTCTAATCAATTAATCTAATTTCTCAGTAATGTATGCAAGTTACTGGCCAATGTGAATTAAGAGTATCTTATAAAAATGGTGTGAGCCAAGAACAACTTTCGAGTTGAGACCAGCTCAGTTGTGGTTTAGAGCCCTTGTTAATCAACAGCTCAGAGAAAGCATGAAAATAAAGATTCCTGGTGACAAAGAAAGCAATTCTTTGATTGGGACTCAATTCACATCTAATTATACAAAAGAAAAAGGTTTTGTGAAGGCAATATGGATGATTGATTTGTAATCTCTACAATGGTAGAATGGCTTATTGTTTTGATATTGCCTGAGAAAATGCACATTGGAATATTTCTTTACCAATCCTACTAGAGGCAGATAATATGAAGGTTCTCATGTAGAACCTCTATCATTTTTATAGCTAATTCTACTGTTAGCTCCTGGATTTAACAGGCCTCACAAATCGAGTGAACATGCACCCAAACAGACAGATAGAGAGATTAAGCTCTTTCACTCCCTTCACATTAATCAGACCTAAGTGCACACAAACTTCAGAACTTTTTAGGGATGTGTCATCAAGCCTGCAGGGTACCTGCACCTAATGGCATGCCATTATCCTCTCTAGCCCCTGAGAACCCTGAGAACCCTGAGTCTGCATGTTGCATTGATCACAATCAGTATGGCATGATTGTGATGCTGCTTCACTGTCCATGCAAAGATTGCAAGAGGAAAAAGGCAGGTTAAACGAATAATGGTGGGTGGAGTTATTACTCTGGAGGGCAAATACATTGAATCATCTACAAAAATTTAAGAAACTATGTTCTTTGGTTCACCTCACAACTTGACTGTAGCAATGCCATCTCTCAGTAGGGTTTTCACAATACCAAAACATCAGTAGTCAGTACCAATATCAGTAAAGTCTCTCAATTTTCGATACTAATTTCAATACTACAAAAAAAATAATATACTATAGAACACAGTCCTTTAGCCTATTTAACATAATATAAGTTAAATGGATCAATGTAAATAATACATTAACAGCTGCATGTTTTCTTCAATGAAAGTCACCCATACCATTGGATGGCAAAATTCTGCGGGCAAAATAAAGTCATCTCAATGGGAATCCATGTTATCATGAAGTACTAAGCAACTTGTACTTGGAAATGGATTTGAAACATTTCAAATTCTCACAAGATGAAGTTGACTGGATCATCTTTCATTTGAAAACGTCTTTTAGAACAGTGTTTTTATGTGTTCAGCTTTCTCACTTAGGAGCATTGTCCTCTGCAAACCATCTCCTCCACACAAATTGGTTTACTAGAAATTAAGGATACATCAAAGCTATGTCACAGTGACATCTAATGCTGCCAGGTCCTCTTGGCCATTTTGTAGATCTTAATCTCACGGAATTCCCAAAAGTATTCCACTACACCATCTGTATACACAAAGCTGTCTGTGTATGAAGAACTTGTGGAATGTAAGACAGAAGTCTTTCTCTTCTCTCTGTCTTCTGTTTTTCCTCTCTTCTTTCCTTGTACTTCTTGTCATCATGGACATATTACTAGAGACCATTGTGGACCTTTAAATCTGAAGTTATCCTTTTTTGAGATTTTTCATCCCTGTAGATCTTGCACATGAACACAGGCACGCTGACAAACACCCCTCCTTAACACCTCAGGTTAGAGATCTAATTGAACTTATCATCTTTGTGAATCAAATACCTGCAGGCTGTGAAATTTACCAAACTAATGTACATAACGCCTCTCACCTATGCGTTCCCAGGCATCTATCTGCCTACCATGGTTTAATCGCCTGCATCTTATCAGATAGACCATAGCATTACCTTATTCTCTAAACCACTTCAAAGCATGTTGGGTGAAGTGTAATTTGCAAAACAGTGGCTCCTCAATAGATTGTTGTGCTTATCTTTCTTTTTGATATAACAGTGGACAAATAATTAGCTAAGTTTGGGGCGAAGTGTTTGGGAAAGTGGGGTGTGGGGCTTAAAACTAAAAACTTTACATATTGATTTTGAAATGGTGGACCTAAATATGAAAAATAAGCACAATAAGGACTGCAGGTGTTTGACAGAGCATAGGAATTGGACAAATAAGTGTAATGTATTGGCAGACATAAAATTTACTGAGGGTTTGATTGACAGCTTTGGATGACAACACTCAATTTTTTCAAACAGTATGAACTTCAACCTCTAACCTCTAAGCAAACGCTTTAGTTGGATACGTTGTAAATTCACCAAAGGCTGAACAACGAAGAGAAAAGGAATTCATAGCGCTTGTCTTAATGCCACTACCGATCTGATCTGAACGAGTGTAAGACAGTGGCAATATTCCCAGTACGATTGTACACAGTGTGAATGTAGCTCAGCTTCGTCCATCATGCAGGTATATATGGGCTGAAGACCTGCCTCGGCATGCACATGTTGATGAACGGTCTCCTTTATTTTCTTTTTACCCATCAAAAAGCATTAGTTACGTGACCGTTATTGCACTTCATTTCAAATCAAATGGAGAGGCAAGCGATCATTTTGACCAACATTGCAAGTTGAATTTTGTTATGATAAATTGCTGCACTACTCAGCGTGAACTGCTAGAGGGCGCGTCTCTATCAGTAGGGGTTTATGAATATACATACAAAATGAGTACTTTCTAGAATTATTTTGCAGTTTTCGTATTATATTATTTCTGAACATCTGGGATTATTAGATTTTAATTTAATTTACATTTACACTCTGTTGACAACTTCCCCCTGTGGTGTATTTGTACATTTTTCTTGCACACATTTGTTTCCTATAATGAAAATAAATTGGGTTTCTCTAACCAGGTTGACTTGCATTCTAATAAAGAACATACAATTTGAATCATATTGGAGTACATTTAAAAGTTGAGAAAAATTTAATCGTGGATCGTCCATAAATTTGATAAAAACAGAGATTTTATTTTTTCAACCCTAATTGAAATCCTTTCCATTCCCAATTTTGGAGTTACATAGGCCTACACAGTGCACATGATGGATACAAATCTGAATCCAATCGGTAGTTTGCCTAAAGATAGTTTCAAGGCACCTGCCATGTTAATGCGATGCTGACGCTGCTTTGGCTCGGTGTAAATAAAATGCCATATCAGAACTATCTTAAACTGTCATTGTTGCCATGAAAATCAGTGTGCATCTTGTTTTCTTATATGGTCTTTCACATATCAGATGTGACAAAGAAACCAAGAGACTTCTCCTTCGTTAATCATGAACACATGCACTTTGAACTTAATATAACATTAATTGATAGAATACAGTCAGGTCCATAAATATTGGGACATCGACACAATTATACTCTTTTTGGCTCTATACACCACCACAATGGATTTGAAATTAAAAAACCAAGATGTGCTTTAACTGCAGACTTTCAGCTTTAATTTGAGGGTATTTACATCCAAATCAGGTGAACGGTGTAGGAAATACAACAGTTTGTATATGTGCCTCCCACTTTTTAAGGGACCAAAAGTAATGGGACAGATTAACAATCATAAGTCAAACTTTCACTTTTTAATACTTGGTTGCAAATCCTTTGCAGTCAATTACAGCCTGAAGTCTGGAACGCATAGACATCACCAGACGCTGGGTTTCATCCCTGGTGATGCTCTGCCAGGCCTCTACTGCAACTGTCTTCAGTTCATGCTTGTTCTTGGGGCATTTTCCCTTCAGTTTTGTCTTCAGCAAGTGAAATGCATGCTCAATCGGATTCAGGTCAGGTGATTGACTTGGCCATTGCATAACATTCCACTTCATTCCCTTAAAAAACTCTTTGGTTGCTTTCGCAGTATGCTTCGGGTCATTGTCCATCTGTACTGTGAAGCGCCGTCCAATGAGTTCTGAAGCATTTGGCTGAATATGAGCAGATAATATTGCCCGAAACACTTCAGAATTCATGCTGCTGCTTTTGTCAGCAGTCACATCATCAATAAATACAAGAGAACCAGTTCCATTGGCAGCCATACATGCCCACGCCATGACACTACCACCACCCTGCTTCACTGATGAGGTGGTATGCTTTGGATCATGAGCGGTTCCTTTCCTTCTCCATACTCTTCTCTTCCATCACTCTGGTACAAGTTGAACTTTGTCTCATCTGTCCATAGGATGATGTTCCAGAACGGTGAAGGCTTTTTTAGATGATGTTTGGCAAACTCTAATCTGGCCTCCTGTTTTTGAAGCTCACCAATGGTTTACATCTTGTGGTGAACCCTCTGTATTCACTCTGGTGAAGTCTTCTCTTGATTGTTGACTTTGACACACATACACCTACCTCCTGGAGAGTGTTTTTGATCTGGCCAACTGTTGTGAAGGGTGTTTTCTTTACCAGGGAAAGAATTCTTCGGTCACCAACCACAGTTGTTTTCCATGGTCTTCCGGGTCTTTTGGTGTTGCTGAGCTCACCGGTGCATTCTTTCTTTTTAAGAATGTTCCAAACAGTTGATTTGGCCACACCTAATGTTTTTGCTATCTCTCTAAAGGGTTTGTTTTGATTTTTCAGCCTAATGATGGCTTGCTTCACTGATAGTGACAGCTCTTTGGATCTCATATTGAGAGTTGACAGCAACAGATTCCAAATGCAAATAGCACATTTGAAATGAACCCTGGACCTTTTATCTGCTCCTTGTAAATGGGATAATGAGGGAATAACACACACCTGGCCATGGAACAGCTGAGCAGCCAATTGTCCCATTACTTTTGGTCCCTTAAAAAGTGGGAGCCACATATACAAACTGTTGTAATTCCTACACTGTTCACCTGATTTGGATGTAAATACCCTCAAAATAAAGCTGAAAGTCTGCAGTTAAAGCACATCTTGTTTGTTTCATTTCAAATCCATTGTGATGGTGTATAGAGCCAAAAAGAGTATAATTGTGTCGATGTCCCAATATTTATGGACCTGACTGTATATAAAAAAAAAAAGTTAAAATGTGATTTATAATAATGATGACAAATAAATTCCCAGACTTTCAGTTTCATCATACTACGGTGGTGGAATGACCTTCCCAACTCAATCCGGGAAGCTAACTCACTCTCTGTCTTCAAAAAATGGCTAAAAACACATCTTTTCCAAAAGCACTTAACCGGTCACTAAAAAAAATATATATATATTTACATTTCTTGTTGCACTTAAATCTGTTTTTTATACTATTATGATGAGAGTGAAACTTTGTAGTATGGCACTTTTCGTACCACTGTCTCCTTAAGATGATTTGCTTATGTTTTCCTCTTTTGTAAGTCGCTTTGGATAAAAGCGTCAGCCAAATGAATAAATGTAAATGTAAATGTATTAAAAAAATAAAAGATAGACTTTTACATATTTTTCAGGACAGGTTTTGTTCAGGTCTATTGCTTGTTCTGCTCCTGATAAGCCTGAATGTAATGTATGTGTTATTACATTGAATCAAGATTATATATTGAATCATGAACCGCATATTGTATATCGAAACAAATCATAAGATAACAATATCATCCCATCCCTACTGGTTAAGTATAAACTGTATGTTTGCCACAAGATATCTTGGAATATGTAATGTAAATACAATAGGCCTAACAGTCACATCTTGTGTTGATGGATACATATGCTAGTCTCATTTCATATGTTCAGGTGTACTGGTGGTCCTTTACAGCAGGAAAAGCTGGGGCTTAAACCCATGCTGGGATAACGGCGACTGTTTGTGTTTTGAAACCGTATTTGTGGAGATGAAGTGGTTGATGATTCACTCACTTATTTAAAGCCTTCATTAATCACCTGCTCGGTCAGGTTGTAAAAAAGACTCTGCTGATATTGGGCATGTCCAGCCTCACATGCAGCACACACCTAACCCCACCTCACACTCACTGTTAGAACAAGCCATGATTTGTGGCAGCCTTACAGAGGGAGCCAACAAGCACAAGTGATAACTATCGTAACTGAAAAACAGAGGCCGCCAACTGTAAACCAAGAACGGACATGTCTGGTCAAATCCATCCGTAGTAATGGCACATGTTTATATGGATGGTACTGTTGCTTCTGTTAAAGTTTTTTCTCGTAAGGAACAATTTCTGGTATGTTTGCCAGGTCAGATCAGAATCATTGCTTCTCCTTCTCCTTGCCTCTCTTGATAGAAATGGACTAAACTGTCACACTGCTCCTCAATAGTTTCCATTGCTGTTGGTAAATACCAGTGTGGCACTTTTGGAAATGTCAGAGCAGGATTCAAGGAAATTGTCCTTATAGCATTAAAGTCAGTATTTTATTTTTTCTGGTTGTCCTCACAGATGTTGTTCCAAATAACCTATAGTGGGAAGATGTTTCGATGTAATATTGAGATGGATGCTGGATGCTCAGAGGAGAGGTCCTGCTAAACCCTAGGTAAAACCTGGTTCACTTCCCATGTCCAATCATCCATCTCTCCTTCAACTCATTTCTGTGACCTTCTTCAACCCTGTTTACAAGTAGCTGTGATTTCTGACCTCTGATGTCTATCTCTGGTGTATATGAACATGTTTTGGCTGACTTGGAGTGATATGAATAGCTTTTTTCAGGCATAACTACGGATATGTGAGCAAACACATACACCGTGATTAGTGTGACATTAAAGTGTTTTTTTTTTTTTTAAAACAATCATCTGTCAGTTGAAAGTCTGCAGTAGGACAGAGACAAATGTTCGGTGGGATTTAACAGAAACCCATGTGGATATTAAAAACAAGAAAAAACAAATCAATATGAAAGAATGATAGTATAGCTTTCATCTTTGTTTTTCAGACTTCTTTTTGCCACGCACAATCTTGTCTTGCCTTTTGTATGTAGCACTGAGTTATGAATTCTCTCCTTCTGTTGGGGGATTAGTTATGTGTCCTCACTGGAAAATTTGCAAGCAATTCAGTCAATTATTGCCATTTGCAGTCCTTTGTTCACTTCTGTTTGAAGCAAAATGAAGCTTCTCTATAATATCTGCTAAGCCCTGGTACTTCTAAATGGATGCTTTTTTTTTTAACTTAAATAACTTTGCAGAAAAAAGAAAGAAAGGTGTATTCCAGAAGGATATCCTGCATGGAACTTCAAAAGTTCAGACCATTTTTAAGACGGCTTTGGACTTCAGAGAATCTTTTCTTCCTTATCTTTTTCTTCTGTCCTCCTTCCCTCCTTTCCTTTCATCACCACCCGCCCCTCTCTATTCACAGCACTGGACGTCTTTTACCAGCTGCCATCAAAAGCAGACTGGCTTAATGGTGTGTAGGTAAGTCTGTTGTCAGCCATTCACCCTGCCCATGACGAAAAAGAAAAAAGTAGTTGGTGTCCTAACAAAGGACATGTCCGATAGGGAGAGATTTTAACCAGATCATGGCCCCACTGCAGGAATCTGTGAAAGGGGTCATTGTTTTGAAGGAGACATAGGGGAAGGGAGTTTTTTCTATCTTTCTCTTTTTGAAGAAGTGAAGGTTAATGAAAATTAGGCAATACCTGTTAAAATATATGCACCCTCTCTGTTGGGAGGTTTACTATTGTTTCCCAGACAAAATTGTGTCTCAGAAGTAAGATCATCTTAAAAATAAATAAATAAATAAATACAAACTTTTGGGTTGACACAATCAAAGGTAAAAATCATTTAATTCTAAAAATGCTAAAGTTTTTTTTAGGGGTAGGTTTTTGGATAGGTTTGTCTGTGGTAATTATAATTAGCTCTGTATATAAAAACAATAGAAGTCTATTGTGTGTCCTCATTTAGATTGTAAACATACTGTAGGTAAACATATTTGTGTGTTTTTGTTTGTGTGTCAATGACTGTAATTTCACCTACATTTGTGAACACAATGAACTTTCTCCTATTTTTCATCTTGCTCTATACCACATCCAATAGGGAAAGGCAAGAATTACTAATATTCACACTCACCGTTATCCCAGACAAAAGCGAGCACATATCAACATACTCTTGCACTCACTGGCAGGCTAATTTTGACACACATATCTTCATCATTCTTCCACTGTCAGACCGAACCTTACCATTCTGATGATCCTTCCTAGAAAACCTGCCAAAAAAGATCCCACTACTAGACGTCCTTTTTCTATTAATAGAAGAGTGTAGATGCACTGGAGAGAGAGAGAATTGCGAGAGAGTAGGAAGCATTGGAATCTAATGGCAATGCTGAAAAATGGATTCCAGAGCTTATTACAGTGCTCCAATGGCCCAATGCCCATCTTTAAAACTTAGTTTACCTGACAAATGAACAAAGATCCTTTGGAGGATCTCCATAGATAAGTAACCTTACAAAACCCACCTGGGATGTTCTACATCGGGCAGGCCTAAAGTTTTGCATTAGCCAGCAGCTTAATTATATTAAGTTATATGATTTAGCTGCTCAAACAATGCAGTTTGATATTCTAATGTCGGTAACTATTACTTTTGACCTACCTTCTTGGGAATTCTCTGCTGAATGGAGAAAGGAAAGGCTGCTCCTATCTTTGTTGCTTGCGACTTCCTCTCCAAACAGCATTATTAGCATCCCAGCACTTAGATTTGGAAATTACAGCCTGGAAATACGAGGCCTGTGCCTCATCTTTCATCAGCGTAATTGCACATAAGTGGGTAATGTTCACACCAGCAGCAGTGGCACTGGATCTCTGCTCTCTGATTTACTCTAACTAGAAACTAATTTATGAAAACAAACAAGAGGTTGCATTGTTTAAAAGAGCTTTCTCATAATTATGTAATTAATTAGGTTGTAGCCTAAATTTTCAGACAGAAAAGGCAATCTTAAGTCTTAAGTCAAGTTTGTTGGCTTTAAAAATGATCAGGGTTGAAGCTGTTTTTGACTGATTTTACAGATGTTCATCGATGGTAGATGCTTCTTCTAAAGCCATCAGTCTGTGTTATTTCAACTTCATTTTAAAAACAAATTTTAAATAGGGGAATTCCTGTTGAAAAAACTACACTACACATGATCCTAAGGTGGGCAATCCAACAATAAGTGAATTAATGTAAACAAACTGTGACAAGCGAGTCCAGCAGAGACCACACAGCAAATGACGTAGTCCGTCTCCCTGCGTTCTCATTATATAAATTTTTATGTGTCTGAATATTTTGCAATATACTGTATTTTTATTTATTTATTTATAGATTCTATACTTATCAGAGCATCTTAGCGAAGCGGAGCGGTGTGACACTCCACTCAATAACCCGCTCCATGCGTGTGCACTTCGCTTAACCACTCACGGCCCAAGCAAATGCTCCGCTTAAGTACATTTCATGATCACCGGTAAAAAAAAAGTTGAATCCTGCTCCAACATGAAATGTCTCTGTAGTATACTTGTTTCCAGGCACGTGCACAGGGGGATGGCTACACTGGCCCGAGCAACTGCCTCTTTGCCCACATGGGCTCAAACAAGTCAAGGTGAAGAATAACTTATTTAGGGGAGTAAAGCAGAGTTTAGTTGTTTACAGTTGCCGAGCAACACCACATGGCATTAATATATAATTCAGATTATGTGTTGTCAAAGGTGTGTGTTTTGGGTGATGCCATCTAGTTTATTCTGGCCATCTGAAGTTTGTCGCTCAAGTTTTTATTGTACTTGGATAACATCAGTACATGTGCAGGTCAGAATCTGTCAATGGGTGGCCGGGTTTTAAGAGACCATAAAACCAAATGTAGATGAGGTTGATAGTGGAGAACGGGGGTTTGTTTGGCCTGAGGTAAACTGTGAAACACTGAGTGTTTAAACACAGCTGTGAGAATGGACACATGTGACCAGCAGTCCCACATGAAAGGCAGAGGAGATTAAGTGTGTCTGAATGTGTACCTTCAGCATCTCAGCTAGTTTTTTTGTCAAGGAAAAATGCGAACAGAAATTAAATGTGAAAGAATAAACATACTATGGTCTAAACATGCAGTACTGAGATAAATAAACCTCTAATTAACACCAGTATTAGTTTCCACAATTGTTTTTTGTAAGTTACAATGTCTGTTTGGAATCTGTGGGAACAGGATGAAGGATAAAAAGACTTAAAAAGCACATATGCGTACAATGGGGTGAACCCATGAAATGCTTGTGAAAAGGTTTCCATTTTCCCTTTTTCTAACACAATACAGTTTTTATTTCAAATTGTGTAATCGGCATAACAGTTGAGTGAAAAAGTTTATTTTAGAATTTCTAAGCATGCTGTAATGACAGCATGCACTCAAGTTGACACAGACTTCACAAGTTTGTGCAAAACCTAATGATTCATGTTATCCCAGCATGATTTGGGAATGCAAAGAACATCTGTGCTTCAAAGGAAACCAGAATATCCGACTTTTAGTGCGAAGGAGTTGACATGGTTAGTGTCACAAATTTGCTTATGTGATTAGTGACAGAGAAACAGTGCAGAATTTAACATTGTTTCTTTGTTAAAATGTTTTTCAAAATAGTATAACTTTGTTTATTTATAGGTTTTGAACCCCACTGTATGACAACAAGATGTCTATGTCCCTAGTCAATTCACGATGTACTTCAAAAACTTTGGGCTTCTCTTATGAAAATGTTATAAATATCCGATAAAAAATTGGTAGTAATTTACATGTAAAATGGAGCTTCCAGTAAACTTTACGCTGTGTATATTAGTGAATTCCAAACGTTCGTAAATAGAGCTCTAGCATGTTCATTCACAATTATCATTATCCACCCCTATGGCCATGAAAATGCCATATAAGGAAGGCTCTAGACATGCTAGTAAATGAGAATAGGAAGCTTTTAACATCCATGCAAACGGTAATAAAAGTTTTTTTAATGGAGTACTTTCACATTGTAAAATATTGATTTAGCAAACACTTGTATGTTTATTCTAAAAATAAAGGGAGGAACTTACAGTCCTCTCATGCTTTTGCTGTCATCAGAGGTTATTTTGTGAATTAAACAGTCCAAGAGGTCAATAAAAATGGTTTCACATGAAGCTTTAATGTAAATACAATGTTCAGTTCACTCTGGCAGGAGGATGACCACCATTAACCTTCTCTGGGTCAGTTGAGCGCATTGCCAGCCTCATTGGTGAAACTTTTCTAGTAAATCCAAGCCTGTAACAGTGATTTACTTCCCTTGCAACAGGAAAAGTCTTCATAGAAATTGATAGAATGTTGGAAGAATGTCTTTGACCGAAATGCTGTAAGATATTACAGATTTGCAAGCTATATGACTGTGTGCAGGCTTTTTCTATTCTTTCTCCTGTTGTATTGAGTACGCACCCACGATGTGTTTATTTATGGGTTTAACAGCATTATCATTGATCATACGTTATCAACTGAACATGATTTACAGATGCCTATACTAAATTATGAAGCCTAAATTAGAGCTCAGATTAATAAAAAAATTAAATAAAACATAAACTGCGCCTTTCTGTGAATCTTTCAACCCATATCAAGCACTTCTGCTGGAAAACTATAATTGTCCTTGCGCTATAACAGAGTTGGGAAAAAACTATACTTTGAAAAAATAAATAAAAGCAGCAGTGTTTCTAAATAAAAGCTTTTTTTTTAATTATTATTATTTATGGTTAATTTCACTCACACTATTTAATTATTAGTAAATTTTTTCATTCATAATTTTACTTATACACTGATCAGCCACAGTATTAAAACCACCTGCCTAATATTGTGACTTCCCCCTTGTGCTGCCAAAACAGCACCAACCAGCATCTCAGAATAGCGATCTGAGATTATATTCTTCTCACCACAATTGTACAGAGTGGTTAACTGAGTTAACGTAGACTTTGTCAGTTCTAACCAGTTTGGCCATTTCTGTCCACAGAACTGCTGCTCACTGGACGTTTTTTGTTTTTGGCACCATTCTGAGTAAATTCTGGAGACTGTTGTGTGTGTGAAAATCCCAAGAGTAGAGCAGTTACAGAAATACTCAAACCAGCACGTTTGGCACCAAAAATCATCAATGTGATTTACATATCAGCCATGTGGTAGCAGTGCAGTTCATAAAATAATTCAGATATGGGTCAGGAGCTACAGTTAATATTCACATCAACCATCAGATGGAGAAAATGTGATCTCAGTGATTTGAACCGTGGCATGATTGTTGCTGCCAGACTGGGAAATCCGACAGGAAACATTTTGATAAACCATTACAGATTAGCAAACAAATTAAATGCAGATGAAAATGAATACATCACCTCGTCAAGTCATTTTTATTTGTATAGCGCTTTTCACAGCACACATCATTATGTATATATATATATATATATGAAGACTTTAAGACATTATAGACATTACAGCTTAATTTTCTGTTACAGCATAATTTTCTGTAAAGCTGCTTTTAAATGATGTGTGCTGTGGAAAGCGCTATACAAATAAAAATGACTTGACCAGATGATGTATTAATTTTCATCTGGATAGTGTTATTTGGTTCATCTAGATGTTCATTTGTTTGCTAATCTGTAATGGTTTATCAAAATATTTCCTGTTGGATAATAGGAAAGAGCTCTGCAGATGTTTATCAAATGTTTGTATCGAAATAATATGATTAAAATAGAATGTGATACTTTCCAGATGATATGCTCTTGCACAGACACTATCAGGTGAATTTAGCGGCATAACACTTTCTCTCGTTAAAGTTTCTCACCATCTTCACTTCTTTTGTTTACAGTATCTGCATTCTTCATAAAGAGAGTGTAGTTACGCTGTTAAAATAATGGCTCTAACACTGACATTTGGTCTGCAAATGTAATGTTGGATTATGAGATTTCTTTTTTTTTTTCATTTATTTATTACTGATATTTATTGCTACAGCTTAATTACATAAACTGTAAACAAATATCATAAGAACATAAAAAGAATAACAAGCAGTAATTACATTTAGAAGTAAAAAATATATGATATCTAAAATGCAATTTTTGCAAAATGACTATATGCAATGTTATCTTGATGAGTATGTGGGGGAGAATTGAATGCTCTTTATTATAAATGGGATACTTCTAGCCCTAATATCTGATTTGCAAAGACTGTTTCAACATTGTACTGAATATACCTTCTTATGCTTGGTAAATTCACTGTAGCGCACGCCATCGAGTGGCTTATTTTGATACATTATTTTCATAATGTGTGTGTTTTTATTGAATGTGTGTTAAAGATTTAACTATATTTACTAATGGGAGAAATAAATTCAATGTGTTATTTTTGTGTTCATTTAATATGTGAATTTGGAGGTATAACAGTATCATAGTGCAAAAGATAAAAAAAACCCCACTATATATCAGTCCTTATAATAACAGGACTGGTAAAGACAGACAGATGAACCATGAGCTTCATATCACATTGCTTTTTGTTTGCTCTATTCTTCTCAGTCGATTGCTTCCTCGGGCTATTCCATCTGTTGGAGCAGTTCATCTGTCATGGGAGAGCAGGATAAACTTCACTCACTCCCACATCTTTTCCCTTTCTTCTCCTGGTGTTTTATTTACCATGTTTTCTGTTCTGCCATGCATAGATAGATATGTGTGGATTGATTGATGACAACAGTTGATGGAGGGAATGTGAGCAGACAAACATCTCTCTAGCGCAAGGGGAAATAGAAGTTTAACCTTACTCAGAGGGTGTGTTTCTCAGGTGTACATGTATCAAACAAGGATGCATATGGCATGAAACCTCAAGCTTTTTGTGGTTTTTGTTTGTGGATGTTGTAATGACTTTACAACACATTCAATTTACTATGATATGAAACTAAAAATGTAAAGTTGGTTAATAAGGGTTAAAGGTGAAGAGGCACCTACAAACAATAACATGCACAAACAAATTTCAGGTGTGACAGGCTTGAATTCAAAAGTTGCTTGAGAGGAAAACACTAAAGCAGAAGACAAGATCTTTTGCAAAGTGTGTAAATGGATCTCTGGTCTTGCCAGCAGAGCTGAGTTTGTGTCTGGATATATGTGCACAGTGATTTCTACTTAAGTTGCACTCTTTGTCCTCCTCCGAATAGCTGTTTCAATTCTTCTGCACAATCTGCAGAGGAATGTCTAGGTGTGTCATTGCAAGGGGCTTGTTGCTCCTTGTAGTGCAGGTTTGCTTAACGTACAGGAGAGGAACACAAATGCACATAAATGGCTTGCTTTCAGTTGTTTGCCAGGTGGGTTAAGCAGCCTGAAAAGAGCGTGACAAAAGGATCTCTACACGGACATGATCAGGTGTTTAAAGTTAAAAAAGCGGTGTTGGATTATCCACTCATTTCTGTTTTGTCCCCCTGGTGTCCCTTCTAATCAAACCCTGTAGTTATAGTAGGAAGGATGTTCTCAGTCTCTTTACTGTGACTTTTGTGTCTTTTAAACTTTTTTTGTGCTCTTCAAGTGATTCTATAATGCCAGTTTTGTAGTTAGAGTGGTGTTGGTAGGGTTACTATGTTCTTTAGCTGACTTTCTTTTAGGGTTATATTCAGCTGTGTGTTAAAAGTTTTAACTGTAAGGTAGAATAAAACATAAGCAAATTTTTTAAAATATGTTTTTATCTAAAGTAACATAGGGGTTGTTCACGCCCAATGTGTCCTTGTGCTAAAAAGCCATCCACAGTGCCACAAACGCAGGTGCCTTAAAAACAGTGTGAACTGCCCTTTACAGCTAATTCAATGAATACATTTTACTGCTACTGAATACTACTTTTTTACATACTGTACATTTTGTTTTCAAGAGTTGACAATGATTGTGCACATTACAATTTTACCAAAGCATAGAGAGCACACAAATAAGTACATAAAGTACAAAGAGCAGAAATAAGATAAACTGTAAATAAAACAATGAAGTAATTTGTTAAAATGAAAGAATGGGACATGGTCAAAAAAAAAAAAAAAAAAAAAACACAATTCAACAGGAATTAATTTAAATGACAAATATTGTTTAAAGCAAATTTAAAACAATAAATCAATAAATCACAATAAATAACAATAAATCACTCATTTCACTGGTGGTGACTACTGACATGCTGAGGTTTGGAACCAATTTCAGGAAATGTTACTAGTATTTTCCTGTGATGTTCTGATATTTTTACAGGACAAAAAAACATTTCTGTTTCAACCTCACATGTTGTACAATGTTCACAGATTCTTTTATATTTTGGTTTCCAGCATTTTCTCTCTCTTCCCTTTTCAGCAACTACATAGTAATCACTAAGCCTGTATTTGGTCAGGATTTGTCTTTGCCTGATGTCTGTTTTCTCTCTCTCAGTCTCTACTTATTTTTGAATTCCTGTTGGTAGACTTTCTGACCTGTTTCTGTCAGAGCAATTAGCAGTAAACAGGAGATCAATAGAAGAGAGATGGCCGTCCAGGGCAATCCCAGTTTTCTAACCTACTTTTTACTGGTTTTCTCTCTTGTCCCACCATTTTCTTTATCCATACTCATTCTCTTACTTATTCTCATGGTTGCACTCTCTATATCCCTCAGATATTTGCCTCAGCCAAAATCTCTTTCAAAGAAAAAATTTGGTCATAAGTTGGAAATGTCAAAGGCTTTTTGGAGTCATGTGACACTCTTAGTGGAGACAGGTTCCACCAAGGGCCTTACATCACTTTTACACACATGTCCTTTGTGATTTGTAAATAAGGTCTTGGTTATCACTGCAGAACCTTTTTTTCTAGATGGCTGTCCGAACACCCCTGACCCATTGGCCAAGTACCCACTGTCCAAATCCTCATGGGGCCCTCATCCCCTCTTGTCTGCACCTTTTCATCCTTTAATCAGAGTGAAACGCAATCCAGTGACCTCTGACCTCAAGCAGGAGCAGTCCTGCTCCAAGTCTTATATGTGCAGCTTTCATTGATCACATTGTTCACAGGTCTTCTGAATAAAGGTGATTGTATTTCACTGAGCTTGTCCTATAGGTTAGGAAAAGATGTGATATTATGTAGAATCTGATATTTGACTGAAAATGTTGATGTACAGGCTATATATAACTTACTGTTGCATCCAGTTGAGGTTTGGTGAGTTTGGTAAGGCAAGCATCACTATTACTATTGCTCATACGGGAGGTTAGGGATTTGAACAGACCGCTAACCCATAGTATTTCGCTTTGGCATGGGACTTCTCATTGAACCATTAGTGCTAGGGACATGAATGACACCTTAAATCGTGTGTGCTAAAAGGTGTGCTGTTTGTTTTTTTTAGTAATCATATTTTTCGTTTGGCAAACAATAAAACATGCAAAAGTGGAGAGAAGGAGGGAACCAAGGCATATCTATGGACCAGAATATCATATGAACTAAAATGTAGTTAATTACTGTATAACAGCTGCATATGCACACTGAGTAATATTGATTTAATACTGTCTTTGATGCATGTTGCTGTTTTTGTGTTTTGATAGTAGATAATCCGTCATGGTAGATAATCCAAAGTAATGTGTAAACGTTCACAGCTACATTCTATAGCAATACAATTTTAGAGGCGTGTGTTTGTGTGTGTGTGTGTGTTGGAGGGTTTCAGAGAGAGAGAGAAAGAGCATTACTCAAAAGAGATAGATGATTGGAAAGAGTGGGACAGGCATGCTTTGGAATGTGATCTCAGCATGGGGCAAAGGGACAATAGAGCTTGTGTGTGTGTGTGTGTGAGAGAGAGAGAGAGAGAGAGAGAGAGAGAGCATTCTATAGTAAGAATGGTTAGATTTAGAGATTGCCATGCATATAGGGTAACTAATCATCTCAGCTTAAGTGAACTGCATGACCTCTAGTCCCAGCGTTCCTCTTATTTTTTTATTGGTTGGTATGCTGTACCACAGGCAGAAATCCATGTCTTTTGTTTAGCTGTGAGATCATATACCACTTTCTTCTGTGGCCTGCAGGGAGAGAAACCGATCAATGGATACTAGAGTAACAAACCCTAGAGTAATCAATCAAGCTGTGCTTTCACTTTTACAAACTATGCCTCAACTTGTTCTTGTGTTGTGTATACTCATCAAGCCACACGTGTACACACATCCATAAATCCATTCTTCTAGCAATTGAAACTGAATTTTTTCATAATAATAGTTTATGCACAATATACTAAAATTCCCTTTGCTAGTGTTTCATGAGGGAAGCCATTCACTCACACAGAAAAATGCATACAAAAAAGCACATTACAAGTCTGAATTGAGTATGTTGATCAATTTGTGTGTAAACGGATGTTTTTTAAATCCTGACATAAATATTTTATAGGTATATGCATTGAAATTATTTGAATGCAGATTTTTATTGGTGCTGAGAGTGCAGGTACTGCAATTTCTTTGCTATTTTAATGACACTGCGCTCTGACAGTAGTGAAAGATTTAATCTTGTCCCTTGTGTCTCTCTGTACTTGCAGGGGTCAGAGCATCAGGAGCCATGTGCAGGCCGGAACTGCGGTGGAGCGTGCCAGTGTTTGCCCTTAAAGGGTAGCAGGGTGAGTGATGAGATACTCAGTTTGCCATTGTGGAGACTGTTCATACCACACTACTGACATCATCCAATACATCATCCATTACTGTTATCTGTAAATTTACCTTAAGGGCTGCTAACACCTGCACATGCACTCACACACACTTAAACAAATCTCTCAAGTAACCAAGTTGGTGAACATTAACTGAAAAACTTATCTCCCAGGTCTTCATATCTTTAAACACAGTTCTCAAAGATTATTCTATTTTTCAATGCAGTCTCGATGCAGTCTCGAGGAACATGAAGTAGAAAAACATAGTCACACAGTCTTGAGTTTTACTTTTTTCCTAATCAAACTGATAGCAGGTGTTTCCACACTCTCATAGGGCTCTCATTCATTTGCCTTTTGTCTAGACATTTTGAGTAAAAATAGATCCACATACATTTTCAGTTGTTAGCTGTGTACCATACACAGACAGCCTATATATAATTTTCAGGCACATCCAATTCATATCTGTTTTTCTTTATTTTTTTTTGTACAACCTGACTTTACATACATTTATGCAATTTCCAGATACAATTCCCTGCAGTTTCCAGGTGAACACTAGAGGTGCTACAACAACTGCGTTTAATTCCCTTTCTCTCAAATAATGGCTGAATATGACTTATAATTACGTATTTTCTCTCTGTTACTCAGAACCTGCTATTTTATGATATCGACACACTCTTAATGCATCTTTTGAAAAAAAAAGGCCCACCTACATATATACACTTGTTCCAACATATTTTGCTTGTGCGGTAGTTCACCTGCTAGGGCGTTGGACTTCGAGTCAGAGGACTGCAGTTCAAGTCCAGTCATGGGCGCATGCTGACATGTGATATAACAAAGTAATAGAAGCGGCTTGAAATGATATGGTTGGCTCAGAAAATTTGATTTTTCATTTTGCTTCTGCATTTTAAAACAATAATAGTTTGGTTTAGGCATTGATTTAGTAACAATGTCTTTTTTAAACATCTCGTTTATATTTTAAAACACTGTTGCTTAGGTTCAGGCAAAAGTTTTACGTTAGTGAGGTATATTTTAAAATCATCCATCTAAAATTCACCTTAAAACCTCATTTTAGTCATTTTTGGCGCACCCAGCTGGACATTTCACTGGAAACCTGAGAGCCAAACGCGTTATACAGCACTTACATTTTTAATTGTAAAAATGTTGTCATGTTCACATAAATTTAATGAGATCAGGCTTTTTTTTGTAGCATGAACAGCAAATATTGCACATGTCATTTGTTTTTTAATTATTACAAAACTAATTCAAGCCACATTCATTTGTGGGACGAGATCTGATTTTAAGTAAGGGCACAGTGGTGACAGTTCATGGCTATATCCTGTTTAAGATCAAACTAGCAAACTAATTACTAGCACAGACCTTTTACTTCTATACTACAACACCTAGCTTGATTAAAATTGTATTTCTGTTTCTATCTGAACTGTCCATTTTATTTGACACACTGTGTATGCAGTGTCACTTACAATGCATTGTAGTGAAGGTAGTGAATATATAAAAAACAGTAATGCCTTATCTGTCAAGTTTTCCATTGTCTCTTCACTCTCGCAACTCTGTTTTTGTTGAAGAAAGTCACTTGGAATTGTGCTAACGCTGTGTCATTACTATAGCAACCAATGTAATGTATTTATACCATATTGACTGCACTGCCTGATCAAACACAACCAGTTTGAGAGTCTGCAAAATAACAGTGCAGGCAGTATTTCCTAAAGATTGTACTTTGGAATTAGGAATTGTGAACAAAACTAAATTCAAGTTCTGTTTGTTTCTGCAAGTTTTCTTTCTTTTTTTTTTTTTTTTTTGTGTGTGTGTGTGTGTGTGTGTGTGTGTGTGTGTGTGTGTGTGTGTGTGTGTGTGTGTGTGTGTGTGTGTGTGTGTGTGTGTGTGTGTGTGTGCTAAAAATACATTTAAGCAACATAAACTCAACAATAAGGATTTTGTCTGCTGCCTGGTCGAGCCAGTACATCAGATTAGCACTTTGCCTGCCAATATTTTCATTAACCCCAACATATTTTTTGCAACATATGTTTACATCAGAAATAAATGTATTTATATATTTCAATAAACATTGTTTTCTTTACAACAAAAAAGTAAACAATCAACAACAAATTATTTATTAATGTTTTTTATTTTGCATAAATGGAAATTCTACAACTATTTTCTTACTTCATGAGTATGTTCCAAAACTTAGTGAGCTGCTTCGCTCTCTCCTGCCTACATAGGCAGCTGCCTTCTATGGAAGCATCCTTACTGAAATGATTCCTCTTAAAAGAGATTTGGAACTCTCTACATAGGCGGCAGCTTTGCGCATCATTCAAATGTAGCATCATTCAGTTATTGGTTTATGATACTCTAACTTACAGTATATAACTGTTGTTAAATCATTTAACTGATGCTTCCAAGATAATCAGGATCCATTCTTGCAGTTTTTGTCAAAACCTCATCTATGTTAATCAGCTACATAACTTTACCTTGAGGAGATATTTAAGTCAGTAGAATTCACAACAACAATGTTCAATCCACCAAAAAATACCACATGAAGTTTGCAACACGTTTGAGTTTGCAATGAACATGAGATGTGGTGAAACTGGATGTATAGGGCAAGTGACACTTCCCTCAGCTTGCTTGAATCTCTCTCACACTGGCATTCCTTACGGTTGAGCCTTGATAAAGTATATATAGGCATTTAGAAGACAAATGTATTACTATTTGAGATGTATGCAATACAAGAGAAGTAATTTGGTAAAGAGCAGTTCTATACAATGCTAGAAGGAAAGGAGGAAAGGAGATGGTGTTCGTACCCCTTAGATATAAATTTTCTGGCCATTTGAGGCTGCCAATCATGGAGCTCTGGGGCAGGGTGCAGAAAAGAGAGCTTTGTGTTGGTCATGAAGACCTGTCTCAAGAACTGGTATGACTTGGATGAACTGGAAAAAGATTTTAGAGTAAAGCTTTTACTATATATACACACACAGACGCACACACACTAATCCTAAAACTGTTACTTTCTAGAAATGTGTTGTGGAATCTTATCTAGAAGCCTTTTAAAAAGACAATGACTCATTTCCATTGATGTAAGAAAAGAAAGAGACCCAAAAATTTAACAGGACTTATTTTATACTGTAATATCAGATTTTTACCTTTCTTTTCTAGTTATTTATCTTTTCACTGTTAAGAGTTCAGAGAAAAAAAAAAGTATTACTTCTATGCTACATGTACAAACACATGTGCTCCCAACATGTTCTTGGTTCAGACTACATCCGTTCCATTTCCCTGGAGCATGCCAAGCAGTTGGCACATAAGATAGAAATGCTTTTAAGTCCGATGTATGGTTGCTCATGTTCCATTCACACCTACAAAATGTAAGATTTTTTATGAAGATCAGAGCTTACATGCCCATTTGTACCCACCTGCATGACTTCCATGCCATCATGCTTCCTTATGTTATTTAACAAATTTTAATAGGAACATTATGTCAGTTTTTGACTTCCCAATTTGGAATGCCCAATTCCCACTACTTAGTAGGTCCTTGTGGTGGCGCGGTTACTCGCCTTAATCCGGGTGGCGGAGGACAAGTCTCAATTGCCTCCATGTGGCCCATTGTGTATGACACCACAGAGAATCCGCATGAGGAGGCTCATGCTAATCACTGCGATCCACGCACAAATTACTATGCACCCCATTGAGAGCAAGAAACACTAATTACGACCACAAGGAGGTTACCCCATGTGACTCTACCTCCCTAGCAACCGGGTCAATTTGGTTGCTTAGGAGACCTGGCTGAAATCACTCAGCACACCCTGGATTCGAACTTGTGAACTCCAGGGGTGTTAGTCAGCATTAATTTTGGCTGAGCTACCCAGGCTCCCGATAAACATAATCTTGAGAAATCTGTGGTTGTTTTTTCTGTTTGGATAGATAACCTCTAATAAAGCCATTTATATAAAGTGTATAAATAGAGGTAAACTTTACCACATCATTTCCTGACATAAAAATTGACAATTGTATATAAGATGATATATTTAAAAAAAAAAAACACACAGCATTAACCAGCAAGGTGTAGTGATAATCATAAAATGCAGAACAGGATGAACAAGCTCATTGCTGTCTTTTCTCTGGCTCTAAGTTATCATTTAGCGATCTACTCAGGTTTTGACACACATTTTTAATGTTGCAGTAGAGTGTGTTTAATATGCAACATAAACCCATTGCATTACTAACTTTCTTTGTTAGTGCAAAATGAAGAACACAAACAATCCTGTACACATTGCTTAAAAGATTAGTTCACCTAAAAATTAGAATTCTGTCATTAACTCTTTAAATGTTCAAATCTGTATCACTTTCTTTCTTCCATGAATTCTAAAGGATATGTTAGACAGAATGACAGCCTCAGTCACCATTCACTTTTATTGAATTTTTTTCCTCCACACAATGAAAGTGAAAGGTGACAGGCTGTCATTCTGCCTAACCTTCTTTTGTGTTCTACTGAAGAAAGAAAGGCATATGGGTTTCAAGCGATAAGAGTGTAAGTAAATGATTAAGGAATTTTAATTTTTTAGATATGATGGAGACCTTGTCATTTCTATAGGCCATGCTCAGGCATTGCTGTAAAGAGTTCCAGAACTCTTGTCAATTTCTGAATCCTTTCAACTTGATTCACTCAATCCTGTCTCAAAGCAGGCATGGTGTAAATCCTGAAACAAGCTGAAGTCAGTATCTAGGGCAGAAAAAAAAGGGGTGATGATTTCTCTACGTATTTGCCCATTGCCATTACCATAAACACAGAAGACACTGCCAGAGTGGGTAACCATCTTTGAGCCAGACTTCACCCCCACCAACAGAGTTGTGCCCCGCAAAAACAACAGGAGCCAATGTGATGCGAAGGAAAGTGAGTGAGCTCTGAAAAGTGCAGTCTGCCATACTGGGAATGTCTGCCCTAGAGAAGGAAAATAACACTGAGACAAAGAGAAAGAGGAGAGCGACTTTTAGTTGTGTAAACTCAGCAAAAAAAGAAACGTCCCTTTTTTAGGACACTGGTTTTTAAGTGGTTTTAAATTCCAATGTCTGTACTGTGAGACGCCTAAGACAGCGCTACAGGGAGACAGGAACGACAGCTGATCGTCCTCACAGTGGCAGACCATGTGTAACAACACCTGCACAGGATCGGTACATCCGAATATCACACCTGCGGGACAAGTACAGGATGGCAACAACAACTGCCCGAGTTACACCAGGAACACACAATCCCTCCATCATTGCTCCGTCTGTCCGCAATGGACTGAGAGAGGCTGAACTGAGGGCTTGTAGGCCTGTTTTAAGGCAGGTCCTTACCAGACATCACTGGCAACAACTTTGCCTTAGCTGGACCACACAGGACTGGCAAAAAGTGCTCTTCAATGACGAGTCGCAGTTTTGTCTCACCAGGGGTGATGGTCGGACTCGTGTTTATCATCGAAGGAATGAGCGTTACACCGAGACCTGTACTCTGGAGCGGATTTGATTTGGTGCTGGAGGGTCCGTCATGGTCTGGGGCAGTGTTTCACTGCATCATCAGACTGAGCTTGTTGTCATTACAAGCAATCTCAACGCTGTGCGTTACAGGGAAGACATCCTCATCCCTCATTTGGTACCCTTCCTGCAGGCTCATCCTGACATGACCCTCCAGCATGACAGTGCCAGCAGCCATACTGCTCGTTCTGTGTGTGATTTCCTGGACGACGGGAAAGCCAGTGTTCTGCCATGGCCAGTGAAGAGCCCGGATCTCAATCCCATTGAGCATGTCTGGGACCTGTTGGATCGAAAGATGAGGGCTAGGGCCATTCCCCCCCAGAAATGTCCGGGAACTTGCAAGTGCCTTGGTGGAAGAGTGGGGTAACATCTCACAGCAAGAACTGGCAAATCTGGTGCAGTCCATGAGGAGGAGATGCACTGCAGTACTTATTGCAGCTGGTGGCCACACCAGATACTGACTGTTACTTTTGATTTTGACACCCCCTTTCTTCAGGGACACGTTCATTAATTTCATTAGTCACATGTCTGCTAAACTTGTTCAGTTTATGTCTTATAAATGTACACATGTAAATTTTTCTGAAAATAAAAGCAGTTGAAAGTGAGAGGACGTTTCTTTTTTTGTTGAGTTTATGTACATAGTCAGTTGGACAATATGCACAACATATTTTTAAGTTCTTTTACATCATTAGAGCATTTTAGAAAAGTATACTGCACAGAAATACAAAACTAACATGAACAGCACAACAAATCAACAAAAACACAGTGACAAAGAGAGAGAGGGATTGAGGGAGAGAGATCAGGGCTACATTTCGCAAAACCATCATAAGCCTAAGTAGATCGTTGAATCCATCTTACGATTCATCTTAGTTTTGTGGCCCATTTCCCAAAGGCATCATAACTTGAATATGCTCATAGATTTGCAAGTGCTCTAGAATACACTTACAGCATTAAAAGCATTCTAAGGACATTGACTTATGCAGACAACTGCAGGATAATCACAAAATTACACTTTCAGTACAATTCAAATACCTACTGTATAGCTACACTTTATACTTTAATACCATGTTACCTGTTTATTTATTTTTGTTTTCAGAGAGAAGGCTAATAATAATAATAATAATAATAATTAATAAATACAACAAATTGTGAAAAGATTATTTGTGGCATGATTGCTGCAGACAACTATATAAAATTAGACAGAGAAGGGAAAAAGTCAATGACTTGCTACCTTGCATGATTATTGTCTGAATATTGGCTCATCATCCTTGTCTCATTTTCCTCTCTGACACCCAAGGGTGCTCTTGCTTTCATCACACATGTTGTATAGCATTGCTGTTAGCGTTATCACTTTTGTGAGTAAAGAGCACACCTCTGATTGATTGGTGAATGCCCCTAAAGCGCACCTTCCTCGCGTCTCTGTATTTTGTGCTCTGCAACACGGTGAACCTCGTTATATATTCAATTAATGCTTGTCATTAGCTGGATCATACACAGGGTATCCGCTGTCTTCATTGATCCGGGAAGCATTCATATCGACCCAAAGAGCAATTTATGAAAATGAGATATTACAAATACACATCTGATTATGGAAATAGTGATGGTGTAAATGAAAAGGATCATTCTGCACAAAATTGTTGTAAAATTATATGTAATCATGTAGTTAATTAGTTTGAATATTTATGAAAATCTTTAAACATTTCTAACGAGGTCATTTACAAATGTTTATAAAGTTACGGATAATATTTTAATGAACTTACAATGACTAGCAGTGCTGAATTTTCATATTTCAGCACTGTCACATGACAGCGTCACTCTTAAGTAGCACTTAAACCGCATCCTCACCTGTTCGTGTTGAGTCTATTTTTGGGAAACGCACATAAAAAATAACTAACATTTGTAAAATCACTGGTAGGAAACACTCTTATCCACTAAGATCAATCGTTGTTGGGAAACTAGGCCCAGGTGAACAAAGCATTGCCATACAGATAGAACTACACTTCTTGACTTTATACCATAACTACAGACACACAGTATTTTGGAAACCACTGCAAAGAATTTCATTTGAATTTTAGCACATACAAACTCCCATACTTGCTAGAGAAAACATGCCAAACTAGCTGCAAGGTATGTGAAAGTAGTAATGGCCTGTGGCATCGGTGGCGTGGTTAAGTGCCCATCCGGAGAGTGAGACCAGCAGAGTGGAGAGAGTTTCTGGGTCCGGAAGACACTTTAGCTTCACAAACTTTAGCTTCACAATAAAGGCTTCCGGACCCTGACTCTCTCTCCCCTCTGCTGGCAGTGTGGCTCTTTTTATACCTCTCTCCCCGTGCTCACTGTAATTAGAGACAGGTATTAATAATAAATTAGCTCAGGTGTAAGTGCCCTTACTGCTTCTCTCTCTCCGGACAGGCACTTGACCCCGCTGCCACAGGGCCATAAAGTGCAACCAGTGGAAAACATAATGTGCATTATACTTTGTGTTGGATTATAATGTAATACATATAATATGGATTACATATTCAGATTAGTTACTTTTATGGATTACTGATGTTGATTACATTACTTTTTAGTCTTGACTTTCAAAGAAATGAAGAGGAACTCAGGTACTGCCAAACAAAACAAAAAAACAAAACTCTTAAAATGTTCGATTTCATACAAATTCAACATACAAAACAAATACATGATTTCATACATGCATTTTTTACAGTATGTATGATGAAAGTAGTGTAAATTGGTACTCGGTACACTTACAATTAATTATTGTTTTCAAAACATGCAATAAATAATCCAAAATTAATCAGACTGGATAACCTAAAAGGTGATCTAATCGGATTATAAATTACAGTTCAGAAGCATCCAACCTTGTTAATTCTAATCTGATATTCAAAGCATTGCTTGTCTATTTGTATGAGTAAGGTTATTTAATACCGCACAATATAATACCTTGGTTAGGCCAATAAAGCTTATTTTAGGCTTGTGCGAGATGGATAGAGATGATACATTATAAAATGACACATAAAGCAACCAAGATTATTAAATGTATTATGTCCATATATATGCAGTAGACTAATATATATATATACACACATACATACATACATACATACACACACACACACACACACACACACACACATACATACATACATACACACACACACACATACATACCGGTCAAAAGTTTTGAAACACGACTGAAATGTTTCTCATGATCTTAAAAATCGTTTGATCTGAAGCTGTATGCTTAATTGTATGAAATTAGTTTTGTAGACAAAAATATAATTGTGCCAAAATATTAATTTATTTCATTATAAAATAAAAATGTAATAATAATTAAAAAGGTTTTGAAACCATTACTTGTACAAAATAATAAAGAAAAGCAGGCATTAAGTGCCCAACATAGATGGGAACTCCTTCAATACTGTTTAAAAAGCATCCGAGTGTGATACCTCAAGAAGTTTGTTGAAAAAAAAATGTCAAGAGTACATTTCTGCAAATTTCTAGGCAAAGGGTGACTACTATGAAGATGCTAAAATATAACAGTTTTGATTTATTTTGGATTTTGTTTTGTCACAACATAATTCCCATAGTTCCATTAATGTTATTCCATAGTTGTGACGACTTCACTATTATTCTAAAATGTGAAGAAAAAAAAACTATAATAAAGAATGAATAAGTGTTTCAAAACTTTTGACCGGTAGTGTATGTGGATATATACAGTATAATGCATTTAAAGTATTCCTTATAGAATAAGGCATTCATAATATATTATAATACATCTTAGGTTAGGACAGTTAGGACAGTTCTGTGTTCTTGGTTAAATATGCAACCAGGCTATGAGGCTATTCCTAATGCATCTGTTTCCAGTAATCTCAGAGCTCTCCTCAAAGATAAACATCCACGATGAGCCAAATTAAAAGAGTGCACCTCCTTGGTCAGCCACCCAACAAGAACTGCCACCCATACTGGACTTGTTTGGACCAATAACATCCTCTTCCTGACAGGTCAGAGTTTCCAGGATGCTGGCATGGTTTGGATTAAGGGCAGCCAAATAAAAGCAATGCTGGCTTTCATGTATGGAGAGCATGTGTAACTCCTTTAGCCACCCTGACTTGGTCTGTCCACTCTCAAAGCAAAGCAGTCCTCCCCTTTGCAGTGATGAGAGTTGATTTATTAAATAAGTTTTGTGAGAAAGCCATCTGGTTTGGTTTACTTAAAACAGTAGACACTCTATGTGTTAAATTCTATGTAATTGTAAAAGGGTCAGGGTTTGTCTCATTGCTGTGGTGATGAATGCCTGGATTTATGTACACACACCTGAAAAATGTTAACCTAAACATGTGCTTCATTTGGTAATATCTAAATTAACTGGTTTGATTAAAGCCAAAAGTATTTTTTAATATGTCTCAAACTTGACTACATTATGTTACACCAACAAAACTCATTTTAAAGGGTTGGTGTCATTATTTTGTTTTATTATTTTAATGTTTCTTGAGGTTCACTTATAATACTAGTATCCTTTTTTTTGCACAAAAAAAAGGTAATATATTGGTAAAACATGATAATGTTCCACAATTATTCTGACCCTCTGTCAGAATCGCTCGTTTTTGGTGCTGCTTTTCCTTTAAGATTTGACAATAAACACACACTGTTCTGATTGGCTCTCTGCTCTTGATTGACCTGCTCTCTCCCTACTCTGCCATCTCACTGCACACTGCTAATGGCGCGGCTACGGTCGTGGAGGTGGTCAGATGCAAATGTCTACCACAGTGTGACATCACAATGTGGAGGAAGTAGAGAACGAGTCATTTAAGCACTTGGTTTCAACAAATGTTCTTTTGCATTGAGGAGGATGTTTTGAGTTCTGAAACGTACAGTATGTTTTTATAGTACAATGACCTCTTACTTGTGAAAAGATCAAGGAAAATTTGATTCCTCATGTTATGACCCCTTTTAAGGTTTGATCAAGCTCCTTAAGGTAACAATTGCCGCTTACCTCTTGTTACAGTGTCGATGGGAACAATATACTTTTATTGCACTCTATATTGTTCTTATTACAACAAACCAAAATAAAGTTAATGTGGACCCACAGTGCAATTAGTGCAAAGTTAGCACGTAGTGCATAATACACTGTAAACATAATGGTAACCTAAAGGATCTATTTCTATGGTCTAACCCTATTTGTCATGTTTATTTAGTTGATTTTAAATAACATTTTTGACTCCAATAAAAACAAATAATTTTGATGTTACCATATGAAGCACATTTTAGGTGACCTGACTAAGCATTTTATACAGTGTAAAATATTAATGACGGTAAGGCAGAGGTCACGGTATGCAATAAATTTAAAGCAGTACAAAAAAAAATACTCCGTAACGGTACACAATATATTAGGGATAATGTACAACCCGAGGTGATCAGGACCCCCCGCTTGGAGTTTATTTTGCGAAAACAACCGGCTGACTGTATATTTGTCCACATATTACACAGCTATTAACCATATAAATAAATACATGTATATGAAACCTTGATTTGTGTTGAAAATATGTAAATAAATGAGAAGAAATACATTTTTGAACAGCTGAAATCCACCTCTGGTTTGCGTCATCATTTGCGAGTTATTTTGGTGTTTTTGTATTTTTTTTTATTTTATTAATGACCGTCTGACTGCTCATTATGCATCTTATGAAAAGACTACTTGCCAAAATAAATTCACATGAAACATTGATTTGTGTTGAAATTATTTTATTAGCCTATTTGGAGAGGTTTCACAGTGATCTGAAAAGCAGGAACGGTGCCTCGCATAACCAGGATGTGGTCTGATACGTGAATATGCGGTTGTTACGGAGCAATATCAGACCCCTGGATGGTGCCATTGACCAGTCAGAATCGAGAATTCCAGAGAGCCATGTAATAAATACAAAGATTTGACAAATAAGTACAGTGAAGAACTGCAAACAACGCAAAGTGGTGCAAACAATGGATACAGTGTAAAAAGTTACTTGCATTTATATGTACCGGTAGTTCAAAATTAATCTACTGTACCTTATATATGTGGATACATGTATGTATGTGTTTGTGCTTGTATGTATGCTTGTATGTATGCTGTTAATGAAATGTGTCAAATTGCACGTTGTTGTGTTTGTTGTTTTGTGTAGGCCGCATGTGTGCGAGTGTGTGAACATATGGCTAATGTTTTCTCGCGCTCTCTCTCTCTCTCTCTCAATTCTAAGATAATCAGAGCTGTTTTTAATGTTCCAGAGAAAGAGATCCCAGAATACTTTTCTAGTATATACTATACTTAATACTATATATATATTATTCTATAAATGAATCTATACTTCAAATTGTTAATTATCTTGATGATAAAGTTGCTGTGTTTTTACTCTCCTCTTGTCCTAGTGAAGTCAGCTTATCTCAAGATAAAAATCAGACTATTAACTCTATAACAGCTGCAACCCATTCAGTCTGATTTTAATTAAGTTAAAATAGTGGAAAAGGCAAAGAGGAAAACAGACTTGCTGTTTTATCCCCATGTTGGTTGTAGGGGGGTCTTCCTCACACACAAGCACAATCTAAACAAGCATTCCAAACAAGAGGCATGTGTTTAGGCTATGGAAGATTTAACCAAACAGCTTGACTGAAGATAGACGTGCTCGAGGGACAGAATCTGTAACTGCTTCTCTTTGAAAAGCCAGGTGCGTTAAGTGTAAGCAGTCTCGACTGGTTTAAACTGAGATTATTTGAGTATAAACTCTGGCAGGTAAGGTTAACTAGGCTGTTAAGTTATGTCTCAATGTTAGTGGTTTACACTTCCTGTTTTTTGTAATAATTTGTATCCTTGTCTTTGCTGCTTAGACACAAAACCTGTTATAGTGACTATAGTGAAAGCAGAGGTGAGAGGTTGTTTTTACAAAGACCCCTACATGACCCATGGCCCTTGTAACGTTTGACCCCTAGGATGATGTCTTTTGTGGGTGTTTGTTCTTAGTAATTACCCAGACTTTCTTTGCATGAAAACTTTCGAACCTGGTATTGGAAATAATACTGTCCCCTGCTGGACATATTATGTAAGTACCGGTGGAAAAATAATGTTGTGACAATAAGCTTACAAGATGAGAAATATTTTAAAAGATTGTGGGTTCAACATATTTTATTTATACAACCTTATGCCAGCATGTAGGTAAACTATAAACAAGATGTTTGTGATAATACTGTTGTTACCTGATATCAGACAGATAATCTAAAATGAGGTTACGGCAAGGAACTCTGTTTATCCAATCTCTCTTAAATCCTTCTCATTCTTTGCCACTGGCATTGTTATTACATACACAAAGTTCATGAGCTTGTATAACAGAATGACTGTCATGTCCACAAATGCATGACATTATGTTTATGTATGTTCGAGAGAATGAAAGCACATATACAGTATATGGGATGCAAATGGAACTTTGTAATACACTTATATTACATTATATATATATATATATATATATATATATAAAGGTTCAGGTATATAGATATATATAGAATTCAAACTTTAAACCAAGCAGCCATTATCTTATTTTATGTTTAAGATATATATAGATTTATATCTTAATATAGATTTGTTAACCTGAACATAGATTTGTGGGATGCACATCCAGGGCACGAAGCTCCCGTTCCACCACATCCCAAAGATGCTCTATTGGGTTGAGATCTGGTGACTGTGGGGGGCATTTTAGTACAGTGAACTCATTGTCATGTTCAAGAAACCAATTTGAAATGATTCGAGCTTTGTGACATGATGGATTATCCTGCTGGAAGTAGCCATAAGAGGATGGGTACATGGTGGCCATAAAGGGATGGACATGGTCAGAAACAATGCTCAGGTAGGCCGTGGCATTTAAACGATGCCCAATTTGCACTAAGGGGCCTAAAGTGTGCCAAGAAAACATCCCCCACACCATTACACCACCTCCACCAGCCTGCACAGTGGTAACAAGGCATGATGGATCCATGTTCTCATTCTGTTTACACCAAATTCTGACTCTACCATCTGAATGTCTCAGCAGAAATCGAGACTCATCAGACCAGGCAACATTTTTCCAGTCTTCAACTGTCTAATTTTGGTGTGCTCTTTTTCCTATTTGTAGTGGAGATGAGTGGTACCCGGTGGGGTCTTCTGCTGTTGTAGCCATCCGCCTCAAGGTTGTGCGTGTTGTGGCTTCACAAATGCTTTGCTGCATACCTCGGTTGTAACGAGTGGTTATTTCAGGCAAAGTTGCTCTTCTATCAGCTTGAATCAGTCGGCCCATTCTCCTCTGACCTCTAGCATCAACAAGGCATTTTCGCCCACAGGACTGCCGCATACTGGATGTTTTTCCCTTTTCACACCATTCTTTGTAAACCCTAGAAATGGTTGTGCGTGAAAATCCCAGTAACTGAGCAGATTGTGAAATACTCAGACCGGCCCGTCTGGCACCAACAACCATGCCACGCTCAAAATTGCTTAAATCACCTTTCTTTCCCATTCTGACATTCAGTTTGGAGTTCAGGAGATTGTCTTCACCAGGATCACACCCCTAAATGCATTGAAGCAACTTCCATGTGATTGGTTGATTAGATAATTGCATTATTGAGAAATTGAACAGGTGTTCCTAATAATCCTTTAGGTGAGTGTGTGTATGTATATATATATATATATATATATATATATATATATATATATATACACACATACATTTTTACACAAACACACATGTACAATGAAAATTGAAAAAAATCATTAAAGCTGTTAAAGGCCCAGCTATTTAAAAGAGTTATGCACAACATGACTCATTCACAGCATGCCTTCAAGTATAATATTTGGACGAGAGTCGGTGTGTGTGCTTGCCCTGCTTTCTGTCTGGCATTGCTGGTTGTTTTGGTTCTACAGGCAGGGTGATGCATACATTTGTTATCAAGGCTGAATCACTCAGGCCCTTTTTCTGATGTGTCCTAATGCGACTTCCATCATCGCTCCCAATGAACACATGGTGCGACAGGTAAAATCACTCCTGAGCCTTGCTGCCCACGAACAATGCTTCCTACCCAATCCTCCGAGCCGGCAGGACTGAGCCGCGGGAATCTGTTGGCTCATGGATTCTGCTGGTCATTCCGACAGGAAGTAAGGTGCATGCTCTCTAACCAGGCATGGCAGTGGGTTGCTTAGAAAAGCAGAATGAGTTCTATTGTGTCCATTGTGAGGGGGCAGATTTGTGCCACAAACGAAGCAGTCTAGTGCACGTTAATGTGGCTGGAAGTCACTTTTTCCATCTTCATGTTGTTAATATCACTGTATACAAGTTGAAACCCATTAGGTGGTTTGTGAAGGAGACGGATATGAACCGATATCAAATGTCATTCTTTGGAATGACTTGTAGGAAGAGACAGGAACACTATTGTGTTTTTTAAGGGTTTCTGCTTGTATGATATTTGGTGCATTCCCTCATTCGTATAATGCTCTCCAAATCACTCACAGCTCAGCAGTTGCACCTTTCATCTTTTATGAAACAACTGGATTTAAACATTTTCTAAAGAAAATGTGAGTGGTGCTTGCCCATGCAAAAGTTGCTGTCACTATGCTAGGATGTTGTGGGTGGTTGCCAGGACGTTGCTATGTTGTTATAAGTGGTTGTTAGTGTTTTGCTCTTTGACTGCTTTGGTGTTCTGGCTGATTGCATAGTGGTTCAAGCCAAAGGTAAAGATATACCTGCAAAGTCTGATCACTTAGAAAAGTAATTGCATACCTCTTCTAAAAATGAAACACAGTTTGAGATTATAAATGACTTTGCCTTAGCAAGCACATCTAATTATAAAAAATGATATGTAACTGTATAGTTGTCATCAGACTGATGGTAAATTGTAAATGGTCTGCACTTATATAGCGCCTTTTTTAAATTTAGAGGTTACCAAAGCACTTTACACTGTGTCCCATTCACTCATTCACACACCAATGGCGGCAGAGCTGCCATGCAAGGCGCTAGCCTGTCATTGGGAGCAACTTGGGGTTCAGTGTCCTGCCCAAGGACACTTCGGCATGTGGAGTCATGTGGGCCGGGAATCGAACCGCCAACCCTGCGATTAGCGGCTGACCCTTTCTACCAGCTGAGCCACAGCCCCCATGATGACATTAAGAGGACTGCTTTGTTCACACTGATTTGTTTAGACTGACTGTTCAAACTGTAGGTTATATGTGGACCGATCACATTTTTTGCTGTTCAGACTGCAATCGCTTTTGCTAGCACATCTACATTAGTTGTCACTACAAACTTGTATGTTCACCATGTGTTTATCAATGGATGTTTGTCATGAGAGCATCCAAATATTAACACATTCGCAGAAAACGGCTTTAAAAACGTGAGAGGTGGCATATGCAATGTTTATTGCTGCCAGGATTTACAAATGTCCCAGACTTCCCGTATTGTTCCCATACAGGTTGGACGCCCATTGTCCTGTATTTTATCAGGTAGCGAAACATCCCGTATTGAAGGTTTTGTGTCCCATATTGAAGCATGAAAGTGTCAGGTAGCAAGACTTTTAAAAAGGACTCCCGTCCTGTATTGAAGAGTTTAAAATGCTCAAGCGTCCCATATTCACGTGAGACATTCAACCTCAGCGCGCTGTGATGGTCACTGTAACATATACATTATACACCATTTGGGTGCATTCCATTCAGAAGAGATCATCTGTTCACCTCATAGACTTTACCTTACACTGTCGGAGTGCTGAAAGGTTTAATAAAATGGTCATTCTGAATTCACTTTTTAAGTCATTTGTTTTTATAAAAAATTCTTGTAATGATCCTACAGCATTGGCCATCATTATTGTTTTCCTTTCAAAATGTCCTGTGAAGGCATAATTTTTTCCATTTGGAATGCATGCATGCCTACATGTCTTCTCATTGTGCACAACAAATAACGAATGAAAACACATGAAATCTGATCTGACCGTTCAGACTGAGAAGCATTAAGAAAAATCTGATTTTAATCAGATTCCAATCCACCTACGAAATGTTGTTTGGATCAGGCTTGTAAAAATCAGATTTTTGGTGTTTTTCTCCTGTTCACACTACAAAAACGGATTTGAGTTGAATTGGCCAAAATAATCCGATTTTTTTCTGCCTGTGTGAACTGTCATTTGAAAACCATAGTGTATTTCTTTTTCTTTCTTTTTTTTATCCCCTTTTCTCCTAATTTGGAATGCCCAATTCCCACTACTTGGTATGTCCTCGTGGTGGAGCGGTTACTGACCTCAATGCATAATGTGGCGGCTTATCGCGCCCCATTCGGCCCTGTCTCGTGGCCGGCCCATTGGGAAAAGTCCTGGTTCTCCTGAGGGCCGATGGCCAACCCGCTACAAAGGCATCTACAGAGGTATCACATTTTGATGTGTTGCTTAAAGTATGTGCATTTAAAAATTGTTTGAAGTACTGTTTGCACTCAAGGAATATGGATTAGCTCCACCATGCCCATTTGAAAGCAAATATACTTCAGGTGTAATTTGTTGTTTTAATTATATACTTATTATTTTGGACATAATGCTTCAATGTTATTGTATATTTTTTTTAGAATTTTTTATGCTCTATATTGAACTTGTTGCTTATATGTGTTTTACAAAGCAGGAACAAGGTAATATGTGTTCTCTCTGGCAGACATACAGAAACATGTTCAGCACTCTTTACAGATAATGGCTTGAACAGTGTCCTGCTATGTTTAAGCTTGTCAGACATCCATTGGAACATATTAAAGGCCCTCTTAACAACTTGGCAAAGTAACTATTGGAAACATTATAGTACTGTACAATTCAGTACTAGAGAATGTCAATGTTCACTTACTGAATATATCTATATTTATAATCACAACACCACTTCCTCAGTGTCTTGATCAAAATGATAGAGGTTTTATAATTTCTTATTGCTACAATTTGCATAAATATTGTACCATTGATAAGTGATTATGTACTCTAGGTATGCTTAAGGGAGCACTGTCACACTTTCCATTCCACAGTGTCAAAAAATCTCGTTGAGAAAGAGATGCTCAGCTGTGAGTTAAATGCTGGATTCTGTCGCCACCATTTGGTCAGCAAAATGTATAATCGGGGGCTATTATAAAGTCAAAAAGATGTGCTGTAAGATACACACCACACTCGCTGATCATCATTAACTCACTGAATGTAACTCAAGTACAGTATCTTGATGGAGATGGATATGTGCCCTAGTTGTATGCAAATACAATATGTTTATTACTGTATTCATTGACAAATTAACACAATATGTCTGAGAAGGAATTTTATGCAAAGATTTTAGTCCTCCTAGCAATTTTACTTGGAGATTATGTTATTATGTTATACAGTGGTTACTTTTTTCTTCTCCCCAATTTGGAATGCCCAATTCCTAGTTTGCTCTAGGTCCTCGAGGTGGTGTAGTGACTCGCCTCAACCCAGGTAACAGAGGACGAATCTCAATTGCCTCCGTGTCTGAGACCGTCAATCCATGCATCTTATCACGTGGCTTGTTGAGCGCGTTACCGTGGAGACATAACGCATGCGGAGGCTTCACGCTATTCTCTGCGGCCACCATGCACAACTCACCAGGTGCCCCACCTAGAGTGAGAACCACATTATAGCAACCACAAGGAGGTTACCCCATGTGACTTTACCCTCCCTTGTAACCGGGCCAATTTGGTTGCTTAGGAGACCTGGCTTGAGTCACTCAGCACGCCCTGGATTTGAACTTGCGACTCCAGAGGTGATCGTCAGCGTCAATATTAGCTGAGCTACCTAGGCCCTAAAACAGTGGTTACTTAAAACTTACTTACTGAAGATGTATTTTTATTTTTTTATTTACTTTTTTTTCTCTCTTGAGCATTGTAGAGGAGCCTATCTGTATTTACTTTACTATCTGCATTTAGTTTGCTTCAGATGAATCATAACAACTAATGATACATAGCTTATATTACAGATTTCTCTTGAGCTGTTAACACTCTCCAAACTTTTGTACAGTACTGCTCATGTTAAGTGTAATTTTAGTCATTTAACTTGACTTAAAGTTTTGTATAAATATACATATATATATTTATATATACACACACACAGTGCATCCGGAAAGTATTCACATCGCTTAATTTTTCCACAATTAGTTTTTCAATTTCAAGCATCATGTCTGGAGGAAACCTGGGCAACACCATTTATACAGTGAAGCATGGTGGTGGCAGCATCATGCTGTGGGGATGTTTTTCAGTGGCAGGAACTGGGAGACTAGTCAGGATCCAGGGAAAGATGAATTCAGCAATGTACAGAGACATCCTTGATGAAAACCTGCTCCAGAGCGCTCTGGACCTCAGACTGGGGTGAAGGTTTATCTTCCAACAGGACAATAATCCCAAGCACACAGCCAAGATAACAAAGGAGTGGCTATGGGGCAACTCTGTGAATGTCCTTGAGTGGCTCAGCCAGAGCCCAGACTTGAACCCGATTGACCATCTTTGGAGAGATCTGAAAATGGCTGTGCACCGACGCTCCCCATCCAACCTGATGGAGCTTGAGAGGTCCTGCAAAGAAGAATGGGAGAAACATGGACAGCCCGCTTCAAATCACCCCACAGATTTTCAATGATATTCAGGTCTGGGGAATGGGATGGCCATTCCAGAACATTGTACTTGTTCCTCTGCATAAATGCCAGAGTAGATTTTGAGCAGTGTTTTGGGTCGTTGTCTTGTTGAAATATCCAGCCCTGGCGTAACTTCAACTTTGTGACTGATTCCTACATTATTCTCAAGTTGGAATTTACCGGTATAACAAGAATGGAATTTCCCAGTTTAACAAGATTCCCATTACCATGCAACCCTCAACTTTAACAAGATTCCCAGTACCGGCACTGGCCACACAGCCCCACAGCATGATGGAACCTCCACCAAATTTGACTGTGGGTAGCAAGTGTTTGTCTTGGAACGCTGTGTTCTTTTGCCACCATGCATAACGCCCCTTGTTATGACCAAATAACTCCATCTTAGTTTCATCAGTCCACAGCACCTTCTTCCAAAATGAAGCTGGCTTGTCCAAATGTGCGTTTGCATACCTCAAGCGACTCTGTTTGTGGCGTGTGTGCAGAAAAGGCTTCTTCCGCATCACTCTCCCATACAGCTTCTCCTTGTGCGAAGTGCGCTGAATTGTTGAACGATGCACAGTGACTCCATCTGCAGCAAGATGATGTTGTAGGTCTTTTGGAGGTGGTCTGTGGGCTTTTTTTGACCGTTCTCACCAGCCTTTGCTTCTCTGATATTTTACTTGGCCTGCCACTTCTGGCCTTAACAAGAACTGTGCCCGTGGTCTTCCATTTCCTCACTGTGTGCTCACTAAACCAATTGTGTGTTCCAATTAATCAGTGCTAGGTAGTTACATGTATTCAAATCAACAAAATGACAATGGTGCCCAAATGTATTCACCTGTCTAATTTCTTTTTGATGCATATTGCACATTTTCTGTTAATCCAATGAACCTCATTTCACTACCAAAATATTATTGTGTCCTTCAGTTATTTGATAGATCAAAATTAAATTGCTGATCCAAACACCCAATTATTTATAAATGAAAATCATGGAAATTGTCAGGGGTGCCTAAACTTTTGCATACGCCTGTATATCAATCTACACTCCATACCCCATAGTGACAAAGCAAAAAAAATATTTTTGAAAACTTTAAATTTGTGTTAAAAATAAAAAACTGTACTATCACATTGACATAAGTATTCAGACCCATAACTCCAGTACTTAGTTTAAGCACCTTTGGCATCGATTACAGGCATTCTTCTCTGCAGATCCTCTCAAGCTCTGTCAGGTTGGATGGGGACTGTCGGTGGACAGCCATTTTCAGGTCTCTCCAGAGATGTTCATGTCTAATCAATTGAATTGTCCACAGGTGGACTCCAATCAAAGTGTAGAAAGATCAATAAGATGATCCAGAGAAATAGGATGCACCTGAGCTAAATTTCAAGTGTCATAGCAAAGGGTCTGAATACTTATTTCAATATGATATTTCAGTTTTTGGTATTTACTTTGTCATTATTGTTTATGGAGTGTGAAAAATTAAATATTTAAAGCATTTTAGCATAAGGCTGCAACATAACGAAGGGATCTGAACACTTTCTGAATGTTTTGTATTTACACCACACACACACACTAATATATATATATATATATATATATATATATATATATATATATATATATATATATATATACACTGCATATATATAAAAGTTGTGTAATAAGGGATTGATTTAATTGTTGTGTCTTCTGTGTTTATCTGCATTCCCTCCTTCCCAAACATAGATATCCCCATCCTATTTAAAGTAATTGTAAAAAAGGAAAAGTAATTGAGGTGACTCTCATATTCATTTAAGGGGCAACCAGGGCCACTTGGACTGGTGGGAAGCAGTGGACCTGAGGGTTTCATTGGGGGACCTGGGCCCACTGGCCCAAAAGGAGAAAATGGTCATTTTGGACGCAAAGGGCCCTCTGGACTAAAAGGAGACAAGGTCAGATTGCCTGACTTCATGTGGCAGAATTGTCTGTGTGGAGTTTACAGTAGCTGCACTTCATAAAAGACATACACGTATAGTTGGATCTTAGAAGAATAGTTCACTCAAAAATGATAATTCTGTAATTTACTTGCCCTCATGTTGTTCCAAATCCTTATGAATTTCTTTTTTCTGTGGAACACAAAGATTTATCAGTGTTATACCTCAGTCACCATTCACTTTCATTGCATCTTTTTTCCAAGTGAAAGCTGTTAGTTCTTAATATTCCTCCTAACAGCTCCTTTTTGTGTTCATCTGAAGATAGAAAGTCATATGGGTTGGGAACAACATATTTGGATGAACTCCTTTAAATACATGTGACTGTAATGAGATGCTTGCAAATGTATACTCTTTTGCAATAGATTTTAATACATTAATTAATGCATAGTGCCTCTTGGTGCCATTTTCTTTTTTGACAGGGCCCAATGGGTGTTCCGGGGTTTTCTGGTAATGATGGTGTTCCTGTAAGTATACATTTCTTGTGTCTGACTATAGTTCTCATATACCCTATTAATAGTTATCTAAGCTGTGTTTACCATACTGTGCAGGGACACTCTGGGCAGGAGGGGCCCAGGGGACCACCAGGTCTGGATGGCTGTAACGGCACGCGAGGTGACCCAGGGGACAGAGCCCGTGATGGATTTTCTGGTATACCTGGAGCACCTGTGAGTTATGTGAACAATTAAAGAGAGATCAGCTTAACAAATGTCTATTGCAATGCCTTTGTGAAACATGGAAGAAATGCAAGTTTTAATTAACATTGTTCTGTGTATCTATCATTTAATATAAACAACAATGCATCACGTTGAGGATTAATATAATCATGTCTCAAATGTTTCAAATACACTGTTATGAATAATAAAAACAAAAAAATAACAACCCAAAGCACCAGAAACCAATGTATCAAGCCAATTTAAATCTTGATATAAATATATTGCTCATATAATTCATTTTAGGGACTCCCTGGTCGAAAAGGACAGAAAGGAGAACCACTTTATGTAAATATACCAACCGTAAGTACAAACCCAAGCAAATCACACACATAAACATTTTTAGACACTCATACAGTACACACATCCATGTACAACAACTCTTAAAACTGCAGCTCAAATGGCATTTACTAGAAGGACTGTAAGTCAAACACTATATGTTGGAATGTAGTTGTAAATCTGGGCGTGGAGTGCAGACCTGTCTTGGAAAATCCCTTAGACAATTTTAACACCTCATGCATCTTTTATATTACCTGTGGGCTTTAAATCCTCTCAGGTGGGCCATGTGTGGGGGCGCATGTTTGTTTATTGGCAAAATATGGAGCTTAGAACTTTTCTGCTTTTTATGATTTATACATCTCTTTTGAGGGCTGTGTCACAAGGGGTGTCTGAATTGCAAGGGCTGCCAAAGAGACAAGTCGTAGTACAGTATAATAAAACACACTTTTTGGAAGTCTTGGTCTTGCTTCACTTATTACCTAATCTTGTCTTGACTTTCTGTGTGTACTTATCAGAAGAAAAATCAAACACTGGTTACAGTTATCTCATGTGCATTTAGATTAGCAGTATCGTTGTAGGTTCCTAGCAATGATCTTCACAAAATTCCACAACAGGTGTCAAGAGTATTTTTTCCTCCTGTATTGTTCCTTAAGCAACCAAGAAAAAAGCAATAGTACATTTTATATACTGTAAGTGAATGTGATTTATTTGCATGAAAATTTTATTAAAGAAATGAATCCAGATAGACTTTAAAGATGAGTAAGTCAAAAGTTGTGCACAAGCACCAATTCAAACAGGGCAAACAAATCCAAAGCAGCAAACAAAGCAAAACATGAGGCAAGGTCAATTCCAAAGTGGTGAAACAATGTTAAGGAATAAATGCTCAGAATTGCACCAGTGCTTAACAATTCTTAACTTAGTTCATTAATTCAACCAAGTTATTTGTACAGATTTGTACAAGCAAGAAATATTACAGGTGATTTAGTGATGCATGAATCCACTCAATATTGCGGTGAGTGCACCCACTGGTGTTTTGGTAGAGGAACCACAGTCTTCTTCATGACATTTACATGACTTTTATTACCTCATTTTTATAAGTTGGCATGGCTTATCTCTAATTTGGGTTTGAGTAGAATTTAATGGTTGGATAGTCCCAGATCAAAATATATAAATGTGTAAATAAAAAGGAAAGTATCAGAACAGTTGTGGCCCTCCAAAATGGAAAGAATCAGAATCAGAAAGTTAATCATACAAAGAATTTTACTGGGTGGGTTGTTCAAAAAAGCAATTTTTTTAATTAAACATACCATATCAACCAGATAGATTAGAACTTCACTGAGCTTCTGACATTTCAGGCCTGTTGAACATCACAATATGCTTTCAATACATTGTGTGAGGCAATCTCATTTTGAAATTGTAGATAAAAGTTAACATCACAAGTCAGGCATTTACAGTAATATGGGCACAAGGTTAAGTGTTTAATAGGGGTGGGAATCACAAGGTAACTGGCCATATATAATATAGATATTTAGGTCATGATATTGCGATTCTTTATTTTTGGTGTATTGCCATTCAAAACTATATTTCACTCAATGTTTCTAATTCGTTTCCAAATCACCAAATGCATTCAATTAATGAAAAGTGCCAGTTTACAAAACAAGGACAGTATATTTCCTAATATCTTTTTTCCAAAGCATGTAAGACCATAATAGCTCCCTATTTCTGTGGTTAGGTCAATGTAGCTAGACTTAAAAAAAATAAAAAAACATTTATAGTATTTATGAATACAATAGTAGCCTAAACACTTTAAAAACATTATTTATTACAACACGGTTTCATTAATTATAATAGATTTCACATAAAAGGTTAGCTTATTTTATATGATACAAAAAAAAATACCAATTAGTAGTTAATACTACTACTGGTAAATCATAATACATTTTAGTAAGAGAGGGTGATTATGTGTAAAGCACCTTCTAAGGGTCTGTTGTTGAATTCCTAGATTGATTTGGCAAAGAGAAAAAAGTTTGTCATCACCATCATTTTAATGTGGAATTTTTTTTTTTTATAATATCGATATTTGGCATGCAAATGTTGATAAAATATCACAAGGAAAAATACTTTAACATATATTTTTTCCCACCTCTAGTGTTTATGTTGTAAAGACCTACTATATGTGTTGTACTGTGGCTTGATGCTCAGTGGTATTTGACTATAATAAATGTTGCATTTTGCAACTACCAACTCTGTGTAAAATCTTTAGTCCAATATAGGACGCAGAGGTGATGATGGCCTTCCAGGTCCAGATGGAATTCCAGGTCCAATTGGGCCCAGAGGTCCAGATGGATTTATTGTATGTATTCATTCTTTCTTTCCATCCATCCATCCATCCATCCATCCATTTGTCTAACCGCTACCTTTTGCTCTATCTACAGGGTCCTCCTGGTCCAGCTGGTCCTCCTGGACCTCCAGTAAGTTGTTAAATAATACAAAATTAAAAAAAACATATTTGACACTTGATCGCCCTGTCAGACAGGGAGCGCTGTTTACATGGATCCATGTTGCTTTTAGGATGAAAGGTTTAGAGGGTGCATCTCATTTCTTAAATTCCACATCCTCATTTTCTCGCTCCTTCCTCAATTTCATTACCTGGAAACCAATTAAAGTTCCCCATCACAGGTGCATCCTATGTGGAAGACTTTTTTGTTGAAGCACCTGATGCTCACATAAATTACCCTCCGCTTCACATTTGGCACAACAGTTTGAATTAATGTTTCACCTTGCATGCACTCAGAGGCAATGGAGCTGCACAAAGAGAGTGCTTTGAAGTAACCTTTAGTGATTAGGACATTTCATTTTACAAATACATCTTGGTTCAATTCCTCTGTCCTTGTTTTGTTTCCTTGCATCTTTCCTTGTTTCCTATGAGGGTGGAGCTAGGAAAAGTGGAATAGACGCAAGGAAAGGAAACAAGGATGCACAATTTTAGAAATGAGGATCATCCATAATGTGCTTATAATTGTAGCTCCTCATGTATTTATCACATGTTTTTTTTAGTGAAATTAACTTTTTTGGCAAATACTTTCTCCAAAATGGCCAATGAATAAGTGACATTAACCTTTCTTTGCTTATTCAACAGGGAAGTGCTGGTCAAGGATACAAAGGGGAGCATGGAGACAAGGTAGGTGGTTTTATCAACTTGTCAACAACTTAGCAGTCCTCTAAACATACATTAGTATTGCTTTTAGATTTCATCATTAGAAAATCATTCGGTTTAAGTAACACCCCATTTTGTCTGATACTCTTTTGATTCATAAAAACTTAGAACACAGTTTTTCAGGTTTAGACTACTCTAGCTGAGTTCTGTGTGTACTGTATATGCATGCAGTGGTTGAAGCCACTGACCTAACACAGAGAACACTTCTCTGATTGTCTCTTATAAAAGAGACACTCAGATCGCAAATGGTCTATATATGATCAAGAACTAAGTAGCATTTCAACATACAGGATTTGTACAGAAAGACATCACTCTGTGTAACGAGACTGACACACTCAAAGAATGTTTGTAGTGTATGGAAGTCAATTCATGACTTGAAGCATAAAAGCATGTTGAATTGCTCTAATTGAAAAAAATAAATGCATTGTATTATCAGTGCTTGCATTTAAATGCTTTGCATTTACGGTGCTTGAATTTTGAAAGGCTGAAATTTAACATGGTTGTATTTTTAAGCATTGAATATTTCATTTGGAAACATTTCACAATTTCATTATTAAAAATTCAACAATAAATATTCACCTTCCAAAGTTAATTTCCAAAATATTCAGTTCATTTAAAAATACCATCTATATTTTTCATCAGGTATAATTCAGCCCATTCTATTTTGCTTTGCTTCCTCAAATTCAGTGGTTCAAATTAGGTAATCCAACCTTCCACATCTACTGCAGGAAAAAGCAGTACATTGTTATGCAAGCAGCACATTGTTATGCACTGAAGATCAGTTTGGGCGCAAAGCACAGATCTCCGCTTAATCAGTTAATGTTTGTACATTTACCCTATGTTAATGCCTCCATCACCCTATTGTGCACCTGAGGCCGACCAAAATGGGATTTTTGAGATCGATATCGATTTAAGAGGGGGAAAATTCACCGATTACCTATATGGTGGCCGATATATCTAATTTTTGAGCTGGAATGAAAACAGACCTTTTTTGTAGATTGTGCACCGATTTCTGCACCGATGTGACTATGCAAAGGTACTCAGATGGCTGCTTTCTTAAATAAATATTTTTATCAAAGAATATTTGACATTATTATTATACATTGTCAACAAATCCTAAGAAAATAAAGAATAAAAAAAAATACAATAAATAGTTAAATAAACATTAGTACTGTATGGTCAGTATTAGTCAGTTGCTGACCATTTAAATAAAGAATACATTAAAATTATAGCTAAATAAACATCAATACTGTATGTTCTGTATCAGTCAAATTTAGATGAACAATGAATAAAAATAAAATAAATTGTTAAATAAACATCAGTAGTACTGTGTAGTATCAGTCAAATGCTGACAATTTTAATACTGCTAGTCAATTAGGGGCAGGTTGTAAAACAAGAAGCATTTACACCTGCCAAGTCAAGAGATAAACAGCAAAGCGGTGTTACACCATATTCTGCTATACAAGTTCAAGGGAAACTTTCAAAGGTGGAAAACCAGACTTTAAAATATTACATTTTGTAAATCCAACGACTGGAATTTTTCAGTTGCAGGGGGTACCAGACTGTGACAGTTTGGTGAATATGTTTACACATTAGCTTGCATTGAAAGTAGCTACGTGGTAAGCTAGTTAGCAATAAGCTCATTGTCATGGAGAGCAGAAGATGGACTTTATTTACTTTCCAGCATTGCGTCTAACCAACTAGGTAACAACGTAGTGTGGAATCAACACTTAACAGACACAATCCACCACCGCACTGTTGTCTGCTGAGCTGCAAAAAGATGCTCTGACAAACTATAGCTGGCTAATATAGCAAATAGTTGTGATAAACATGAGTGACATGGTTGTCAGGGAAAGAGTTAATGTTAAATTAGTTATATTGAAAAGGGAAAATTATGGGGTCATTGTTTATTAACTTTACAGTATGTATTTCACAAACTAGTTAGCAACTTACCGTGAATACATCGCTTAATACCGCACTGTCTGCAGTATTGAACGATGAATCAGAAATAGGCTTGGCAACACGTTGTCTCTTTATAATTTTTATATAGTCTTTACAGACCCTAGAAACTTGCACCCCGGTGGTTGACCCACAGATGGTAAATTAAACATTGCAAATGCACATTTGATGAACAAAGCAGTGATTGTAAAAACAGTAGATCATAGCCTCCAGCACAAGAATTACAAAACTATGTATTTAATTATGTAGTTAATTTGTTTGATTATTTAAGAAAGTATAATTATTTATTCCTAGAGGTGATAACGGTGACAGAAATGTGGTGCGGGCGAGAGCACCCTTGGGTGTCGGAAAGGAAGAGTCTCCTCTTCGATGAGAAAATGTATTGCTTGTATTGAAAATGTACTGCTCTCTCTGATTTTATTGTATCTATTCATCTGTTTATATATCTATTTTATCCATTTTTATTATTATTATCCTTCGCTGGGATTCCTAAAGCACTAAGTAGGACTTTAGTAGCACTTAAGTAGTTCTTAATCTCTTAGGCGCGTTTCTCAAAAGCATCGTAATCCAAGTAGTTTGTAAAAATTTATTTAAACGTTTTTTTATTTTTATTAACGCTCTTTAACCGCTCTTAAGCCCATTAAGTGTAACTTTAACATATCTTTCTGGCATCTTTCACAGGTTAATCAAAGACAATGGAACATTTAATAAATGGTATTAATATAGTTTGGTCATGGGAGTCATATGGTCGGATGTGTGAATGGCAAGCTCTGCGTACTTTGCTAGTCTTAAATTCTTTTTGTGTCCTAAACTGGTGAAATTCGATACTCTCTGATTCATAACTGTATTATGAACACAATATGTCAAAGAATTCTAAATACTCGGGTGCTGGAGACATTAAAAGACACTTACGTGCTCAAGCTGATACCCCTGACAGGGCCTCAGACCAGGGACTCCGTTTGAACGGTGCGGTAGGAGAAATTAAATGTCAACTGTCCAACATGTCTGTGATGTAGACTTGGAGGATTTGGCTGTAATATGTCAATCGATCACTTCCATGGAGGCGAAATTCTCTGACTTGGTTAGAGATTGTCAAGATTGTCGGGCGTCGAGAAGCGTATCGATTATCTGGAGTCATCAGAGAGGGAATTAGCTGCTATTCCGCTAGCAACCAAGGTGGATTTGTAGAGCATCTGGGAAAAACTGGAAGACCTTGAGAATCGTAATCGTAGAAACAACGTCCGATTGTTGGAATTTCTGAGAACGAGGAAGGCCGAGATACGATGAAATTCCAAGACGAGTTCTTCCGGAGTCTGCTGGACATAACTGGCCATAAGTTGGAAATCGAGCGAGCTCACAGGATCGGAGATAGGCTGAGGGAGACAGGCCTCCATCAATTCTGGCTATATTTCCGAGATCATCCGATTAAGATCTTTTGTTGCACGAGGCGAGGAGTAAAGGAAGGCTTTCTTGGAAGAACCACAGCATTTTCTTGTTCCCAGACTTTGTGAATTCGATGAGAGAAACGTGATTGATTCAAGGAATGTAAGAAACTCAGACATCAACAGAAGATCGCTTTTCAAGTCAAGTGGTTTTTGCCCTGATGTTTCCGGCCAAACTGAGAATAGATACTAAGGATGGCCGCAAAGTATTTACATGCCCACAACAAGCAATGTTTTTCATAAAATCATTGGAATGAGTACGTTATTTTAATGATTTTCATGTTGCTCCCGAGTGAGCTTGACTCGCTGTACATTCACTTGACTGTTCGAGGAAACTATATAGTTTCCTCGAACAGTGAAGTGAATGTCTAGAATTTCTGAAATGTCTAGAATCTGAACATGAATATGAATAGTAATACAAGTATATCATTATTATTTCAAAATGTATGGATATGGGATTGTTTATTTTGCACTCTCTATGTTTTAGTTTATGTACTAAACAACTAAGTCAAGAATGTTTGAAGGTGAATTACATTTTAACAATGCTAAGTGTTAGTCTCAGTCTCAGACAGCATGAAATGGCCACAGACCATTCACAGCAAGCATGATGTAAATTGCAGTATAAATTTCAATAGCTGTCAGAAAATCCATTCTGATTGGCTGGCAGCTGTTATGAGGTGCACATGTTTTTATCACTGTATCAGGTGACAAAATGTTGTTTATAAGTTACCAGGCTACAACAATAAGCACCTCTGTGGATGAACTAACTGTGGAAGACTTTTGATTAGATTTGCCAATCCTTGCAAAAAAAATTAATAAATAAAACAGTGAAGATTACTGCTTTTAACGGATTGTTAAGTGATTATTTGAATTGTTGTATGTCATGCCATATTAAATTATAAAAATACATCATAAAAAAAAAAAAAAGCATTCGGGGTGCCTCCAAAAGAAATGGTCTAGGGCCTCCCAATGTCTAGAACTGGCCCTGAATCACTGATTGCTGTGTAGGTAGACATGGGCAAAATGAAGTAGGGTGACCACAGTTTATTAAATTAATATGAAAGACGCAATAATTCAATTAATATGATTTGCTGGGATATATATATATATTAACATTGTACCATGGTGAAAACTGAGCCTTGTTTTATTTACTTATTTAATTAATTATTTGCATTTCCTGAACTACATCACTGCTTAAATGCTTCATTACGGGAGCTGTCCGGTCTTCTCAACATGACAATAATGCAGAAATACCAACAAGCATATTATATGCAACCTTGTCAAGACGGTGAAAGTTAATGACCATCACAGCATTTAATTAAATAAATAATGATGACTTTGGTAAGATGGGGTTTCAGACTGATGCTCAACTTTACAGAGATTAATGATATGTGAACGCATGCAATGCAAATCATAATAAGGGTCTCTAATGTTGCCAAAAGTTTGTTTCTTTTGCTGAAAACTGAATGCACACAGTTTATCTATTTATCTATTTCATAAAATGCATCACTTAATTATTTATACGTTTTTGAATCAGTGAATGTAAAACCTGTAGTACTTTTTGTCATTTAGTGCAAATTGCAAATTTACCTGTGCATTAGTTTATAAATTTAAAATCTAAAATGTGTTTAATATTTTATAAAATGTTATGACTAAATATTAGTCCTAATATTTGGATATAACAACAGGCCTACCAACTCCATTGATAAAAGTGTCATTATTTTGTTTAGGCTAATACATTTATTATAATGTAATGTGGAGCTAAATAGAAAATTAATTTATGAATGGCAATTGTTGTTAAAAGTTACAAGTTACTTTTTTGTGCTTCAGTTCTTGAACACAGATTTCACAGATTTTCCCTTTTGTGGTTTAATCCATTTATGATTAGTGTGTGTGAGAAACAGATCAATATTTTAATCTTCACTTTCAAACAGCCCTTTGAAGCGCTCTTCTCTCCCAATAGTTGTTGTTCTTCTGTTTTTGGCAATTCACATTCATATAACCACCTATTGGGCTGGGAGGAAAAAGGATGACTTAAAAATGACTTAAATATTGATCTATTTCTCACCAACACCTATCATATCCCTTCAGAAGTCATGTATGTGCTTTATTGAACTTCGAAGTTCTGGACCCTGTTCAATTGTATTGTATGGACCTACAGAGCTGAAATATTCTTCTAAAATCTTTGTTTGAGATCATCAGAAGAAATTAAGTCATACACATCTGGGATGAGTGAGTAAATTATGTGAAAATTTTCATTTTGGGGTGAACTATTCCTTCAATTGAAAGAACATTTTAAGAGATTAATGCTCAAAACAAGAAGAAATATTTTCAATAGGATAAGAAGAATTTACTTCAAGATATATTCTCTGGAAACAAGTCTCAAGCCTATTATCTTAAACAATTAGATTTTCAAGTAAATGTATCTTGTATGGCTACTTTTCCTGTAAAATAAGAGAAAAATACTGAGTTTGTTTGTTTGTTTTTTCAGTCTTCCTTTTGCTTCTTTTTCTCTATTTTTACTATTCTTCAGCCTTCACATTAGTTCCTCAGAACTTTAAGTCATCTTTCTTTCCTTTTGTCACTCTTACGTTTGCCTTTACAGATTTGCTGTATCTCTCTCTTTCATTTAGCTTTTTTCATGTACTTTTCTTTACCTGACTATGTCTCTTTATCTCATTTGATCTCACTCATAAAATTATGGGCTCTAATGTGCCAAATATCTTTGTTGTGGATCTCAGGGGGATGTTGGTCTACCGGGACTAAGGGGCAGTCCGGCCGTTCCTTTTAACGCACCAGCGATAAGCACTATCAACAAAGGAGAGAAGGTAACACATTGGGGGGCGGTGATGCCAACCTAGGGAGGGGCACTACCAGGGTGAGAAGGATTGATGATGGGGGAAACATGAGAGGGCACTGAACCACTTCAGCACTTGAGGGAAAATGGTCTGGAACTTTCTGATGTTTTACCAAAAGGGGTTAATTTTTGTAACTTCTCCATTTATAGCAATGCACATCCTGGACAGCCTTACAATGTTTATTAAGGGGAGAGTTGAGGGGTGGTTGTGAGCATGCTAAGTTATAAAATCAGTGTATGGGGAAAAATAGAGACACATCCTGTGTGAAGTGTGTGGTTTGTTGCCAAAGCTACTTCATTCTACCTGTACATTCATCTCCTTCTCACCCTGATCTTTCCACTGCTCCAGCAGTGGTCACGGTCCTCTTAATGTTCTTCTTCAAAATCCCCCAAAAACTTCTCACCACATGCCATCTCTTCAACTTGCTCCGCCGCTACAGTCTCCAAACAGCCTCCCCATCCCACCTCATCGTGTACCATATAAGCAAAATCTCTCTTCCTTGGTTACCGTATCCAGGGAGATGTGGGCCCGCCCGGTGACCCAGGCCGCCCAGTGGTCAATGGAGTGGTGGAGCTTTTTGGCTTTCCAAAGGGAGACAAAGGAACTCAGGTTTTTGAGGAAAATTCAGCTTTGAGGATGTAGACCTTGGATGCCGTCAATCTAGTCAACAACGTCCTCCTCAAATTTGATCTGTTCTACAGTTATTATGTGTCCCCCTTTCTCCACACCGTGCCTCACATTTGTTATCCAGGAGGGTGATGTCAACCTGATCCTTGCTGTTAACCCATACTTCACCTTGTGGTGAACGTTGTGGGTGATGTCCTTGAATGTCTTCATATTTGGTGGTGATTTCACTCAAACAAGATAAATGCTTTTGGTTCTAGGATGCTTAGTAAAGATTATTTTGTTCATATAAAGAATACATTTGTTTATATTTACAGTGGTCACAAAAAAGACACTTGCACCACACTTAAAAATGTCTGAATGTCATTGGATTAGATAACAAAATCTAAAACCAAATGGCATTTATTTTAAATAGAGATCATACTACTAGCACACTTCAAGCAAAACATCTCACAAAGACAAGTTTGTTTGGTTTTAAATAATAAATTAATAGATTTACAGTTTTAAAATGAAGAGAAAAGTTATTTGGTCATTTTCTGGTTGTTTAGATCATGTTCATAGTTAAAGTGATGAACTGCACCTGTGGTTACTCTGCTAGGACACCTGTTCTTTTTTTAACCCAAATTCTATGAATAAATATTGTGTAGTATTTCTGAACTATGGCAGTCTCAGAATCGTTTACGTGCCATTCATAGCCAATCTGCTATTGCTGACTTGTCTGTGTTCACAGATACATACACTTTTCCATATTTTCTATTTTAAAATGTAAATTCCTTTATCCTTAACTCTGGATAAACCACATTTTGCTATTTAAATATCTGCAAAGACCTGCTGGTTAGGAGAAGTGGAAAAGAAACAAACTTGATCCCTAGCTCAGTTCTATTATATGACTGAAATCTTATGTTTTTGAAAAATCACAGGGTGAAATTATGGATTTTAGACCTCTTTCTACTCTTTCAATCACTCTTTCCCTAGGGGTTTAAAGGCTATGCAGGTAATCCAGGCCTTCCTGGGAGACCAGGACCAATAGTGAGTGAACAAAGATGGCTTTTCTCCCTACATAAATGGAAAGTTCAACCAAAAATGAAAATTCTTTCATCATTTACTCATATGATATCCCAGGTGTGTATGACTTTCTTTCATCTGCTGAACTCAAATTAAGATTTTTAGAAAAATTTCTCAGCCTTATAGGTCCACACAATGCAAGTGAATGAGTGCCAACATTTTGAAGCTCTAAAAATTACACGAGTCATCAAAAAATTATCCATACATTTTCAGTGATTTAATCAAAATCTTTAGAAGAGATATGATAGGTGTGGGTGAGTAACAGATCACTTTTACTTTCTTCTTGTATTTTTGGTGATTCACATTCATGCATTCCACCCCCTGGCCTTTTTGTATTTTATGTGGGGGTGGGGGAGGCAAGTGAGGCACCATTCACTTTGCATTGTATGGACCTACAGAGCTTAAGTATTCTTCTAAAAATCATAATTTGTGTTCTGCAGAAGAAAGAAATTCATACACATCTGGAATGGCACATGGGTGAGTAAATGATGAAAGAATTTTCATTTTGAGGTAAACTATCTCTTTAATATTTGCTATGTATTTTTAATCTCAAACTGCTACAAACTTTTATTCTTATGCTGTGCACATGTAGGGTTTTACAGGTGAGACCGGTGAAAAAGGAATCCTGGGCTTGCCAGGCTTGAGGGTAGGTCCTGTTCCAGCCACATGACATATTTTTTTTTAATGAATATTAATTTGTTTCAAGTTCAACGTTTATTGTCATATGTACAAGTACCGTGTACAAGGTACAATTAAATTCTTGCTTGAATGTTTCACCACATACTGTAGACAAGACAGGATACAATAGATAGTAGTACTACTACATACAAAATTTACATGTATGCAAAGATGACAATAAACAGCCAAAAATTCCAAGTGATAAGTTTGGAGAGATCAGTGCAAAGTCAAGATACAAAAGTGACAGTGTAGAGTCCAGTATCATTATTGATACTATTGACAGTGTGTCCAAAGTGTCCGAGATGGTGTTCTTAATGTGTTCCAGAACCAGCCTCTCAAAGCATTTCATTGCAATGGGGGATAGTGCCACTGGGCAATAGTCATTAAGGCAACTAACTTTGTTTTTTTTTTTGGAACCGGGAGAATGGTAGAGTTTTTGATGCAGGTTGGTACAGTTGAGCTTTTAAGGAGGTGTTAAATATGTCCGTAAAGACAGCAGCCAGTTGCTCTCTGCATTTATTTAAAATGCGTCCTGAAATTCCATCCGGACCAGCAGCTTTGCGAATGTTGACTCGATAAAACAAAAATTCACATACGTCTTGAGTGCAGTTAAACTGTCATTCCACTTTCCTGCTGTATTCCCGTTTCACTCTTGTGATAGTTTCCTGAATGTAGTACTTACATTTCTTGTGTGCAGCCATGTCTCCTGACTGAAACGCGCAGGTGCGTGCACGGATCTTATGTTAGATTTCGGGGGTAGTCCATGTTTTCTGGTTAGGAAATGAGCGACCTGTTTTATTGGGTATGCATTCACTTACACAGTACCAAATGAAGTCCATGACCACTGTGGTATAATCGTCCATATCAGAAGTTGAGTTTCTGAACAGTCCACTGAGTCAATGTAGTCAAGATTCTTTTCCTCCACGTCTGGTGCCTAACACTGCATTGTTCGCATCACAGGCTCCCCTTGCTTGAGTTTCTGTTTGAGGACTGGGAGCAGCAGAATCGAGGCGTGATCTGACCGTCCGAGATGCGGACGCGGTAGGGAACAGCAGTGGTCGAGGGTGTTTGGGCCTCTGGTGGGGCAGGAGACGTGCTGTGGTATTTTGAGTAGATATTCCTGAAGTTGGCTTGGTTAAAGTCCCCTGATATAATGAACAGCCTATCGGGGTGCTTGTTCTCGTATTTAGTGATGACGTGGTACAGTTCGTTCAAAGCGCTGTGTGTGTTCCCTTGGATTGGGATGTAAAATGTGGCCATAAGCACAGCCGAAAACTCAGTGGGCAGGTAGTTTAATCGGCGTTTGATCAGAAGGTATTCAAGTCTGGAGTGCAGTTCTGTAAAATTACTTCAACATTCGTACACCATGTGTTGTTTATAAGGACGCATATGCCTCCTCTATTTTTTCCCTTTTGAATCAGTCCAATTTGGGCTGTAGATTAAGAAGCACTCGAGCTGGACCACGTGATGGCAGTGGGTCGTCCCCTGAGATCAGCCTGTTTGTTGTCCAGATAATGAACATTGGACAGGAAAATGCTGGGCATCGGAGGTTGTAGCCCACAGCATTTCATTCTCACCTGTACACCGGCCCTGCAGACCTGTTTTCGAGCTCGTGTCTTCTGGGTGGTCCCTAGTTAGTTGTCTCGGCCTTGTTGTTCGCGGGAGAGCGAAGTTAGCAAATCCAGCTCTCTAACACCAAAAATTGCATCTAGTGGTACTGTTTCACCTGTTTTCAGAAGTGTTTGTTGGTTATACGTATTAAGAGAGTAAACTGGCCGGAAGAATAGTGACCCAAACAAGATATATACAAAAGAATGTACAAAACTAACAAGTCTGCAAAGAGCGGCAATCAACATGTCCCCATGCCTCGCCTCTATCTTTAGATGTAAAATGTCTTTATTTCTTTATGTTAGATTATAAAATATACAGTAAATGTTTCTTGTATATATTATTATCAAATGTAAAACCTTTTGTTTTGGCTCCACCTGATTTTTAATGTATTGTTTAATATGGCAGGGTCCACCTGGTCTGAACGGACCTCCTGGGGCTCCTGGCAGAAAAGTAAGATGTGAAACACTTTGCACTTCTAAATTATGTCCTATGCCCAATGCAATATCAGTCCTACATCATTATGGGATATTAACCTACAATCTCCTTCTACTTTCTTCTCTAGGGCTTCTCTGGAAATCTTGGGTTTCTGGGCCAATCAGGCTTTCCTGGACTAAAAGTAAGCATGTAGAATAAGAAAAACAGAAATGTGTGAAAAGCACATGTTGCACAACAGCGTTAAATCGAGCATTGTGTATGTGTTTTTAGGGTGAAAGAGGAGAACCAGGTCCCCCTGGATCGTACTTTCCTTCAACAGATGAAATTCCAGGTATCAGGAATTGCCAATTTTTTGTCCCCAAAGTATAAAATAAACCCACATACACTCAGACACATGTTAATACAAAGTCATGAGTGTTTATTCCATTTGTACACAGGTCCTCAAGGTGATCCTGGCTTTGCTGGTTATCCAGGGCTAAACGGAGATCCTGGTCCTCCAGGAATTCCTGGTCTGCCTGGTCCACCAGGAGTGCCATCTTTTGTCACAGGTTCTAGTGTTGTACCTCTAAATTTACATGTTTTTTTCGCATATATAACAATATGATATATACTGTCTTGGATATATGTTTAGGTCGTCCAGGCAGTGCTGGGTTCCCAGGTAGTCGTGGACCCAATGGCCAGAAGGGAAGCCCAGGTCGGGATTCCTATGGCCCTGAAGGTCTTGCCGGTAGTCCAGGACTTCCTGGACCCACAGGTCCACCTGGACCACCGGGCAAAACATGTACGTTTTTTCAAATGATGATGATTTCCAAGTAAAAACACTATTACATTTCTCAGGGACTTATTCTTTGTAATTTGAGAAGAACCTATAGATGTCATTCTGCCTGTGTTTTTCCTTTATCTGCAAAGATGGGTCCATTAATCTATGCAAGGTTGTGAACATGAGGGGCAAATGTCAAATGACGGAAGGTTGTCTTTAATAGTGGGTGTGCTGCATATTGCTGTCTGCAATATTCAACCCACCAAAATCAAATATACTATTACTAATACCATGAACTGACCATGTCTATGAAACACATACATAGATGACTGACTTTGCACTTTCGAATTGTCAAAACATGCCTTAGGTTTTATCATTCTGTGTCAAGACATGGTTTGAGATGTCAATCTAACGAAAGCATGTTTTGTCTATTCCACAAGGCAAATCTTGCATGCATTCACAGTTTTGAATTATTGAGAAGATTTTTGCCATTAGAATATATTTATTTTATTTTACTTAAATATAGATTTGATCTGTACCTTTTTCTTTGGGTGGCCAAAACATCAGCATTGATAAAACCGTTAATGAATTCTCCCCTACAATATTTTAATATAAAGAAAAATGTCTTCTCCAAGGACCTCCCTTTGAGATATTAAAGTGTTACTTATCATATTACAACCAACATGGAGAGTCTGAAGCTGTAAAACACAATCTTTGTCACAGCAGCTGATTGTTGCTTCTCATTTTGCCTCTTCTAGTATCTGTAAATCCATTCGCTGTGGGATTACCTGGACCTCTAGGTCAGAGAGGGCCACCTGGCGACATAGGCTATAAAGGGTTTAAAGGTAAGGAATTCCCCCTATCCCAGTTGTAATTCTGCAATGAAAAGCATTAGGTTTCATTTTAGAAAAGGATGTAAAATGGCAATCACACTCTTGATTTTTTTCCCTTCTTAACCCTGTGTGATTACAGGAGAAGATGGCGACTGCAATTGTTTGGGTGGAGCAACGACTGGTGCACAGGGACTTCCAGGGCCTGCAGGACCGTCGGGTTTCATAGGACTCGGTGGTGCAAAGGGAGAAATGGGTGACCCAGGATTCCCAGGATCTCGTGGACCACAGGGTCCAGATGTAAGAGATTGATAATTTAATCATAAGCTTGGTTGAGTCATGGTAATGGCTTTTTATAAGCTTTTACTGTGTTTACTAAATGAAATTAATGTGGAGTGGGGCAACCACGTAGTGAAAGATCTTAGATGGTGGTGCACTCTAAACTAAAGTTCACTGTAAAGGCCACTATTTCTTTGCCAGGTTGGGGAGTCATATAAAATGCACTTAATACACGGTGGTCTCTAGAGAAGGTCTGATGCGTTGACAGGTAACATCAAAATTCCAAAATGCCACATAGAATTCTAATCGAGTCTTGCTTTCTTATAGGGCCGTGCGGGTGAGATGGGCTTTTTTGGGCGTAAAGGAGAGAAAGGTAATTCCTTCTTCCCCCAAGGTAGAGGACAAAAAGGTGACATGGGTCAGCAGGGTCCTTTTGGGCCACTTGGAGCAAGCGGCAACCCTGGAAGAGATGGATCTCCTGGCTTCCCTGGACAGCCAGGCCCACCTGTGAGTGTATAGGCTGAGTAGGTTCTGAGTAGGTTCCAGAGTAACAGCATGTTAACAATCATGTCTCCGAACAACATTAAATGCTTATAAAATTATTATATATAGTAAATCAGATAAATTACTTTTTCAATACGTTAGTTTACATCTTTAAATCTCTAAGTTCAATCTTTCTCTACAGGGAGATCCAGGTTTTGGGGTTACTGGAGATAAAGGTTTTCCTGGTATCCCAGGGTTCAAAGGTCGTCCCGGTGCTGTTGGAGATCCTGGTATTGGCTATCCTGGCGTTGCTGGGTTCAAAGGGGCACAAGGTGATCCCGGATTCAATGGTCTTCCTGGATCACCTGGACTTCCAGGGCCTGCAGGTAAGTAGTTATTGTGTATACTGAATGAATAATTAGAAAGTCAGTAATACTTCATAGTACCTAGTACTACACTGCTTTAATGCTTAATTATCATACCATTATATTTACATATGCTAATACATTACAAAATATTAATAAAATCACATAATGTATAAGTAATGTGATGTGTTTTTTGACTTACCAGTTTTGTAACATTATGTTTTGCCCAATATGATTTTGTTTTTTCCTGAGCAAACCCTGTACTGCATAACTGAGCAGTGCAGATCGGATAGGTTTAAGGTGCTACAGTTTAGGGTCTTTTAGGGTCTGAAGACTAAAGTTATTTAAAGTGTTAAAAACTGCCTGTTCAGACTGTCAAATGCATAAGAAATCTCAGTTTAACGGGCACTGTTTCATTATTAGTCTGAAATCATCTCTAAAATTCTCAACACAAAAATGCAGCAGCAATTTTCTTTTCAATTAGTGTGTGTGTGTGTGTGTGTGTGTGTGTGTGTGTGTGTGTAGAGAGAGAGAGGGAATGGGTTGGCTGATTAATCTTTTACATTTTGCCTGTGCTAACAGAACTTTTGATCTCTTTGAAAGCCATGCCATTCAGAGAGAAATTGAGCAGGTTAAACAACCAATTATTTTATAACAAAGTCAAACACCCATGTCTGAATTAACATACTGTATCCTTTCAATTCCCTGCATGCTCTCCATCTCTCTCTTAGAAGTGGAATGGCTTTGACATAGCCATGCACAAGTTCCACTTTTGTTTTCTTCTTGTTTTTTGTTTTTGCACCATTTTAACTGAATGAGCTGGATTATTTGAAGGAGCTTTTTAAATTCTGCACTAAAATTACAATCATGCTTATGCATTTGATCTATTAATGATGCTACCCGAATTAACAGATTCATGGACCGATTGATTCACAGCTTCTCTTGCAATCTCTCTTGCCCTTGCATGTTGTCTGACTAGGTGACAGCTGTTTGTAGGCGGGGCTTAATGATGCCTCTTTGGAAGAGGGAGGTGAGATGAGAGGCCCTGAGTAAGGCCAAATAAAAACAATCAGGGACATGTTTTTCAATGGCCTGACTGTATCTGACAGTTTAACCACCAGCCTGACCATTCTTGTAACTTCCCTATTGCTTGAGATGTCTAATTCAGATAGTCTCTTGCCATTCTAAAAACTGTTAGTTGCCATATAACAGCTTTCTTTTGCCAATCATCTAACAATCTTTGTGCATGTGATTAGCCCTACTATGCCTACTAAGCTGGAGGGAGGGTGTGGTTATTTTATGTTCTGCATTTGTTATGATAATTGGCCATTAGTTTTTGGTAGGTCCACACATCAGCCATATATTAGATATTGTTTGCAGGGTAGATGATACATTTTAATACAAATCTGTATTTTAGTTTAAAATGTTATTTAATTTTTAATTTTAAATCATTCTGTGGTATGACAAATTAATTTTAAAGGTAAAAGTGGTCTCTCAATTAATAGAAGGTCATAACAGCTGCACACATAATAATTTCAAATAAATTAGCTAAATGCTGTTTAAACCTTTCTGCAGTATGTCACACTGTAGGACATCAACTTTCCCAAAATATTTAATTTCAACTACCCAAGACTACACTATCAGGATTGAAGTAATTAATAAGGATCTCATAATGTAAGTTGTCATACATTTATACATATTTTTCATTCCCATTGTCATACAGTACAATCCAGAGAAGTACATTGCTGGATTACAATATAAATTCATAATTACAATATATTTTCACAAGTTCCCAGATTTAATACTTGCTTTGTAAATGGAGGTGATAAATTAGATTTTTCTGTCATAATCACTACCGTTCCATATATTTTTGTGCAGTTCAGACTTTTATGAGTTCAGAGAGAAGAGGAGATCAAGTTTCACAGTATACTAAAGTTAGGTGTAGGGCTTGTGTAAGAATAGGCCATCGTTTTGTATTTTGTTGACAGCGATGTTGTCATCAATAGGAACGCCACTGCCCTGCACAATTCCTGGGGAACCAGGGGATCCAGGATTCGGTGGTCTTCCTGGGGTGCCAGGTAATTGATTGCTAAAGCATATATATGGAATGCCCTGATGCTGCATTTGCAGCTGTTGCTAATTCCTGCAAAATATCAGAGTAGACCCGTCATATTGGAAAGGTCAAGATTCTCCTATAAACACATGCAAGTGAATTGACAGATCCAGCCTGCAACATGTCTTTGTCAGTATTGTCACCTATAAAAGTTATCTCCTTATTCCTACCGGTTCTTAAACGTGTAGGCTTTACAATATTGCACCATTTTTGTCTGTGTAATGATAGAAGGTTGGCTAGTGTTTATTTCTAATGAGCTCAACCCAAAATGTTGACCTTTCCAAGATGTCAGGTTTTTTTTACGTATATAAATCAGCCGAAATCTAGGTCTTCTATGTCTGACTAAAAGTATAGAAACGTTATCAATTAAACGAATTCAACAGTAGAAAATGTGTTACAAAGCATTTTAAGTGTTTTAATTTGTTGTAACATGTTTGTCTAATGTGTATAAACTGCATGTATGTGTGTTTTTGTCTGTTTTTATTTATGTAAATATCAGGAACACCGGGTCAGCCTGGTTCCCCAGGAGTGAGTGTACGCCCAGGTTTTGATGGGCCAAAGGGTGAGAGAGGAGAACCAGGCATTGGAGGTCTTCCAGGACCTCAGGGTAAGATTACACACCAAAAAAAAAACATAAATCTTATATATCCTTTTTTGTTAGCTTGCTTGCTTGTGCATTTTTAATAGCCACATTTTCATATTGTATTATAATTTACTGATTTATATTTGTTTTGGAAAGTTTGTAAAATTTTCACACATTTTACAGGTTTCTCTGGACCCAGAGGAGATCCAGGTTTACCAGGAGTTACAAATGCTGGCTTACAAGGGTCTCCAGGAAGAAATGGTTTTCCAGGTGTGCCTGGAGCAAAGGGAGAACCTGGTGTGGTGCTTGGGGCCACCCCTGGAAGTCCAGGTCTTCCAGGAAGACCAGGAGAGCCAGGGGACAAGGGTCAACCTGGGATGCCTGGTTTACCCGGGACCCCTGGTAGGTTTGAAGAGAAGCTGAACTATTATCTTCAGCATCACCAGTCATAGTTAGCACTAATGGATTCCTCTTCAGGTATTGATGGACGCAATGGTTTCCCTGGTGCAAAGGGTGAGCGAGGTGTGAACGGAATGCCTGGTCCCCAGGGTCCCATTGGTCCACCGGGCGAATTGTCTCCTGGGGGTATCTCTGGACTCAGAGGGCCTGATGGAGCTAAAGGATTTCCTGGGCCTTCAGGTAATAATCACTTCTCATTCTTATAAAACCTAAATTTTAGTGCTTCATCTAACAATGTGTGTGTCTTTTATTTTCTCAACGAGAGCTATTCATAGATCCTTTTTCTAGGGCAAATTCAACTGCAAGCTCCACAACAAGGGAATTTGTCACTAGGACCAAAGCTGAAGTGTGTAAAACAGAATTTCTGAAATCACTGTTTTCAAATGGATTCCAGAAAAGTCCTGCCTTCCATTGGTTGTACAAACAGATAGTCCTGCCCCAAACTCACACCATTGGTCGAGCCAGTGTTGCTATGTTGGTCTGGACAGGCCGCTCAAACAGAAAAGGTTTTGATCGCACCACGGAGCGACAGTGTTGCTATTTTAGGTGAAATCAACCTACTTATGGCTTACTTGACATTGCACATTAAACTGGGGTAAGAAAAAATTATTTAAAGTGGTTGTGGCATGAGAAAATAATATTTTCCTTGATCTTTTGACATAGGAGGTCATTGTACTATAAAAACATACTGTAAGTTTCAGAAATAAAAATTTCCTCCTAACTACAAAAAGAGCATTTGTTGAAACCAAGCTGCCTAAATGACTTGCTCTCTACTTCTTCCACATTGTGATGTCACACTGTATTAGATATTTGCATCTGACCGCATTCGCAACAACACATCAACACCTAATTAACCTTGTCACTCCTGTAGCCTGGCCAGTAGTGGTGAGCAGTGAGATGGCATGGAGAGGGCAGGTCAGTCAAGAGCAGAGTGCCAATCAGTACAGTGTGCGTTTACTGTCAAGTCTTAAAGGAGAAGCAGCACCAAAACCGAGCATTTCTGACAAAGGCTCAGAATGAGGGTGTAAAAAGATATTGTTTTACAAATATATGACTGACTTTCGTGCCAAAAACTTTACTAATGTTATAAGTGAACCTCAAGGAACATAAAAAAATTATAAAAAAGGCATGTCATTACCCCTTTAACATCAAAATAATTACACACATCTGCTTTACTTAACCAAAAGCAATGGGTTTTGCCAACATTTTAGACTTTTGCCATGTTTGCATCACTTCTATAATGTTCTGCATATTCCATTATTTCACTGGGCGATACACAAGGTAGTTTTGGCTAAAACATTTCATGAAAGTTCTTGTGTGAACAGTGTTAACTAGACTTAAGTGGACAGTATGTTCTTATTTCCTAACTAATTTGTAATAATGGCTAAAATGTTTCACTGTTGGCTCTTTCTTTTCTCATCAGTTTTATCTCAGTCTTCATCAGCCTGAGTTTACTGATCTTCCTCACAAACATGCCTGTTTTCCTTATTCTTTCCTTTATGGACATCCTCCCCTCTTCTTTTTTCATCACCATCATTTCCATCCTCCCGTCCTTCCATTTGTGGTACTACCGTCCTCTATTTTTGGTGTTGGGTCACCACACTAGGCTGTCAAGGTGAGAAATATTGTCCTCCCCATGCCATGCATTTAGTGTTTAAAGTTTCTCTAACACACAGTCCACACCTTCGCTATGCTGTGTCTTAATGCACTTGTATGTATTCAGTTCTCCTAATTAAAACACTGAATGAAGGGGAGCCTGCATTAGTGTTTTGAAGGGATAGTTCACCCAAAAATTATCATCATTTGCTTTCACTATCCATGCTGATCCAAACTTTTCTTCCATGGAACAGAAAGGAAGATGAAAGACAAAATGTCAGCCTTACTCTCCATTTACATTTAATTATTTTTATTCATTAATCATTCTGCCTAAAAGCTCCTTTTGTGTTCCACAGAAGAAAGTGAGTCATGCATGTTTTTGGTCAGCATCATTTCATTTTGTGTATTTTTAGATAAACTGTCTCTCTAAGGTGACTGACATGGACCATTAGGCCTCTATAACAAACCAAGAAATCAATTTATATCAATGATGCAGGCTCTAACAACCAATTGTTTATTAGATCAGAAAATGGCTCACTAGTTCCGTTGACCATATCATAATCCATGATCTTTCATTATTAAGAGTTGTATGAATTGTATTCCTCCATCTTTTTATGTGTTTGTGTACAAAGGAGCAACTATCGCATTCTATGCTCACAGTAAAAAGATGGACAGAAACGTGTGCTGAAGTGCTACCAATCCTCAAATTCACAGAATTTGAGCAACATCTAACATTTTGGGCTCAGAAATTGTGTTTACATTACACTGCTATAACCCTGATATGCTTGTGTGCCTTAAACCACAAACCCACCAAATAAAACAAGTCTAGAATACAGCATCTTTAGGTAGAAAGTAATATTCCAACTGCCTGTACATTCAGTGTAGAATTAATCCATACTTTGAACTGAAGTTTTTACTTACAGTATATTAGCCAAATTATGCACAACAAATATCAATAAATGTTTGCTTTTGTCATCAACATTTATTGCATTTTTATTAATACCTTACTTTACAGCCTTGCATCTATTAGCATTTGCTTGTTTTTCAGTAGTAACAGTACATATTACCTGAAGTATACTGTCTTTAATGTATTGCCTAACTCAGATTAGATGTTCTCGAGGTTAAATCATCATGTTGTGATTTTTTTAACTCCCCAGGTTTCCCTGGGCGGAAGGGTGTGAGAGGAGATCCAGGGCTTCCTGGGCCTGGTGGGATAAAAGGTGCCACTGGTTTTCCTGGTGTCCCAGGGACACAGGGATTTAGGGGAATTTCTGGGCCCCCTGGTCCTGGAGCACTTCCAGGCACACCTGGACGACCAGGATTAAAGGGTAAGGAGCCTGCAGAAAGATCTTTAAATGTGTTTGCCGTTATTTATTCTGTTGCTGAAGATTTGTGGAATATTTATTTTATTTTATTCATTGTCATCCTGATGAGTTTCTAAATCTAGGTATTCTAAATTTGTATTGCTGTTTTATTATCAAACATCAGACAAGCATAACAGATAGCCTTTCATTTGATCCTGTTTAAATTATTGATAATATATCATACTGTCACTTCTACCATATTATTACTGCCATCATGTGTCTTCTATAATCCCTTTATCAATCTTCTCTGTCTTTGTTTTAGGGGAGAGGGGATCTCCAGGGTTGTTAGGATTCCCTGGATTTCCTGGTTCTCCTGGAATTCCAGGTAATCCAGGTGTCAAAGGTTCGCCTGGTTTTATTGCTCAGGATGGGTTACCTGGGAGTGATGGAGCAAAAGGACTAAAAGGTATGCAGCATTCCTTATATTGCCATCAGCATCACAGGCTATCTCTTAATGTTCTCTTTTTATTGAGACAATAGAGAACTGTCTGAATAAAATATATTTTGTACTCCAGAAAGATGCCACTGTAGCTTGTTGTAATTATATTTTAATAAAGAATGCAATGTATTAGAATAAAAACTATGTTTTAATTCATGTATCGTTGTGTGTTCTAGGGGATCGTGGTGCTACAGGTCCACCGGGACCCTCTCCTACAGTGGTTCCATCTAAGCTGCAGGAAAATGGTGAACCAGGTGTCCCAGGAAGCAGTGGATTGCCTGGTTTCCCAGGGCCAAGAGGTACAAAAATTAGCCAGACCATCCATCCACACTAAAACAAACCTGTTAAACCTCAATTCCTTTTCGTCAGATTTTCAATAGGATGAATCAGGATTATTGAGATGTTTATTGACATTTTAAAGCAGCATTCCACCAGCCGACTTGAAACATCTCGATTTTGGTTAATCATATTGCACCTACCAATTTTGCTAAAATCTAACTCTTTTGTTGGATGTCACTCTCACTGATAAAGGATAAAAGAGGGATGATAAACTAAATGACTGCCTTTGATGCTTCTATGCGATTTCATGTCATGAGAATCTCAATGAAATAAGAACAGGATATAGACTGAATTATGTACTTGATTATATGTTCATGTTAGGCTTCAAAAATGGGGAAAAAAAATAGCTAATAAATACAGGCGGTTCTGCCTCTGCTTTTTTGTTTTATTCGTCATTTCAGTGTAGGAGAACCCCTGAAAACACTTGGTTACACAATCGCCATGAATAATCATCAGCATTTGCGAAATGTGTCTTTGCATTTGCGGAGTATGGATCAGATCTGAGTAGTGCAAAGTTCTTTACAGTGAGAAGAAGTTCCTTGATCTCTGCAGAGACCTTGGGAGTCCTCCCCACAGAAAGCCAGGGATAACATCAAACATGTCGGATGTTGTTGTCAGCAGGGAGTTGAGCCACAGAGGCAATTAACACACACCCACCCACCCACTGAGAGACGCGGCCGCATAAACTAACACCCTCTGGTTTTCAGATGACTACGAAAATGAAGCTTGTGGCTGAAAATCGTTAAAAAAAATCAGCCTTAGATGTCATCAGAGAGTATCTTTGAATGGTGTTGTGCTACCATACTGTAAATGACATACAAAGTCACATTTAACCTGTGTTGTAAGTGGAATGACAATATGTGCCATTCAATATTCTTTGTGGCTGAACTTACAGACAGTGATGCAACATGATAGAATGTCATTACAGTCATAGAAATAGCACTAAAACATTTCTCCTTTTAACAGGTGATAAGGGTTTTTCCGGGCCACCTGGTCGTCCAGGATTACCTGGACTGCCCGGTATTGCCAACCAAGCAAAAGGTTTTCCTGGTCAGCCTGGAATCCCAGGCATGCCTGGCTCCTCTGGCTTCCCCGGACCCAAAGGATCTCCTGGTGTCATGGGTTTCCCTGGCATGCCAGGACCGAGGGTGAGGATTCTGTGTTCAAGTCACAGGTCAAGAACATTAAAGGTATACCAAGCATACTATAGTGCAATGTGAACATTGTGTCTTGTCTCCATGGCAGGGTGATGATGGTGGACCTGGATTTCAAGGGTTTTCAGGCAGTCAAGGACAGCTTGGTGCCAAAGGTGAGATCTGTGTTGATCTGTCAATATAAGTGGATTAATTATTTAATGGAATATTTCTCCCAAAAATTCAAAGTCTGTCATCATTTACTCAGCCTCATATTGTTCCTAACATATTTAACTTTCTTTATACTAAGGAACACAAAAGGTTATGTTATGATAAATGTTATGCAATACAGTGAACATCTTTTGTGTTCCATGGAAGAGAGTGAGTCTTACTGGTTTGGAACCACATGAGGGTGAGTAAATGAATACCAAATTTTCATTTGTGGGTGAACTATCCCTTTAAGATATTGCCATGGTATTTATGAAATGTAAAAGCCCTTCCTAACCTATGCTAACCTTTGAAACAACAGTTCAAGTAGATGATAGGATAGCTACATACAGCTATAATTCAGGACATTTACATGCTGTGATACAACTATAATCTTGAGCTAATAATCAACTGCAGGCTTTTGCATAGTTTTCTGTCTGTCCAATGTGCATGACACAATGTGTATACATGTCATGAATCGAATATTTGCCATCGCACCTCAACTCCTTAACTTCTCATTGAATGTACTCACTACCAGTATATACTTTTTATTTTTTTTTATGTATAATTATAAACCCCCTGCAGATAGAGTTTAGACAAGTTTTTCAAGTTTAGATATGGAAATGAACTTAAGATTCGGACTTGACAAAAATAAACACGGAAAAAGGAAAAACCATCCAAAAAACCTTCAGACATTGACCTCTGAGACATCGTAAGGTATCCATTTATGCAATATGACCTTGCACGTTTACTAAACCGTAAAAGGCTGCAATTTAGTCTGCATTCACGCTTCGGTCTCTAGCTGGTGTGCGGCACACACTGAGCAGCAGCAATAGCAGAATGTAAAATGTTTATCATATTACAATTCAAATCGCATAGTTTGTCAAAATGATTGCTTCCCAAATGTTGGCTATAAATGCAGTAAAATGGAAACGCATTGCAGATCAAATCAATAGTCATCGAACTACCAGAATCAACGTGGAATCTCGAACTACCCAGAATCATAACATGCACACAATACCAGTTATGGTCCAATTAGGGTGAATACATGCAGGATGAAGTTGAGCCACTATCGCATTATCTAGGTCTTTTAGTCACCTAAGCAAAAAATCAGACTAAAGTGTTTACAATATTACATTTACATTACATTTACATTTATGCATTTGGCAGACGCTTTTATCCAGAGCGACTTACAGTGCACTTATTACAGGGACAATCCCCCCGGAACAACCTGGAGTTAAGTGCCTTGCTCAAGGGCACAATGGTGGTGGCTGTGGGGTTCGAACCAGCGACCTTCTGATTAACAGCCCTGTGTTTTAGCCACTACGCCACCACCACTCCATATTAAAAACTCGAATTATTGTTGTATAAGTCCAATTGAAATGTTAATGCTTTTAAACCTACTGATTGATGCATGTAAACATACTGATTGATTCCCCTAAAAATTATTTATTTAAGGTGAGAAAGGTGATTCGTATTCAGTACCTGGGCCCCCTGGACCAAAGGGTGTGGTGGGAGATCCTGGATTCTCAGGTGGGAGAGACTTTTCCAGTTCTTAAAATAGTTTAATTATATATCAATATGCATCATGATCATTCTTTTATGGTTCATAACCAGGTGGTCCAGGACTTCGGGGAGAACAAGGTGATCCAGGGTTCCCAGGAGTCCCGGGATACCAAGGCCAGAAAGGTTATCCTGGAGAGCCAGGAGCACCAGGATTTGGTGGTAATTGGAAGATTGCAACCACTTTTATGATACCATTATTGTGGTAATTTGATTCACTGTTGAGGATCTTCATCTCTTTGCATGTGTAATGTTTTATATTTAATCATAGGCCCACCAGGTCTCCAAGGCAGTAAGGGTCTCCCTGGTTATCCAGGACAGAAGGGACGTGATGGAGAGCGAGGTCGTCTAGGAGCTTTAGGTCCAGCAGGAGAGAAAGGTTAATCGAGAATGTGTACCATTCTCAGCCTCCAGATACAGCACTTTTTTATTTTTTATTTTATTAATATGGCTAACATCAAACTAAACATTTCCTTTTGTAGTCACATACCTTATTTATCCTGATGCCATTTCTAATATACACTTACCTACATCTCACTTCAGGTCTACCAGGCTTTCCTGGTTTAGATGGACTCAATGGTCTTCCAGGATCCAAGGGCCCCCCTGGAGTTCCAGGTAAATTAACTTGAAAATGTAACTTAATGAATTAGTGTTGATATGGCCTACCATTATGATCACAAAGTTCTAAGTTAAAGCTGCACTATATAATTTGTTTTTCCACTTTAAAGGGATTGTTCACGCAAAAATGAAAATTCTCTCATCATTTACTCACCATCATGCCATCCCAATGTGTATGACTTTCTTACATTTACATGTATGCATTTGGCAGACGCTTTTATCCAAAGCGACTTACAGTGCACTTATTACAGGGGCAATCCCCCTGGAGCAACCTGGAGATAAGTGTCTTGCTCAAGGACACAATAAAGCTATGTGCTTTAGCCCACTATGCCACCGCCTCTTTCTTCAGCAGAACACAAACTACATTTTTTTAGAAGAATATATCAGCTTTGTATGTCCGTACAATGCAAGTGAATGGTGATCAGACCTTGGTAGCTCCAAAAATCACATAAAGGTAACATTTATGTATTCCGTATGACTCTAAATCTATATCTTCAGATGTGATATAATAGGTGTGGGTGAGATTTATGTATCTATCTGTTTCTCACCCACACTTATAATGTCGCTTCTGAAGACATGGATTTAACCACTGTAGTCGTACAGGTTACTTTTATGCTGTCTTTGTGATTTTTAGAGCTTGAAAGATCTGGTCACCATTCACTTGCATTATGGACCTACAGAGCTGAGAGATTCTTCTAAAAATCTTTATTTGTGTTCTGCAGCAGAAAGAAAGTCATACACATCTGGGATGGCATGAGGGTGAGAAAATGATGAGAGAATTTTCCTTTTTGTGTGAATGTTTTAGACAAAGAAATTAATAGCCTAGTACTTTGATAATGAATAGTCATATCAGTGGCCTAGAATTTTTTTATTCTAAATAAGCAGGCCACTCCCTCTTTGGAGCCACCATGTTGTAATCACACGACTAGCCATGTTTTACATTTCCACTGAGATATAATAATAATAATAAGTTATTAATAATTATGTTTCATTTAAATGCTCAAGCAACTGTACAGAAAAATAAACCTAAAATACATCTAAATAACACAGAGAAGCAAATCAAACAATATACAGGTATACAAAAATTTAGATTATAATATAGTGTTTTCAGCTGTTGAAGAGCACAATCATTAGGCCAGATCATAAATTTATGGCAAGCTATCAATAAAGATCAATTGTTGATGATGATGATATAATGTTGATGAAATATGACAAAGTTTACTTTTTATTGTTTATATTGAGTGCAGGTTTTATATCCCTTACTTGTTTGAATGAGCAACAGGTAGCAGTGAAGCTCCAAGTATTTCAAAATAAGAGTCCCTGTGTATTTCAAAGTTAAAGTGCCTTTATAGTTAAAAGTTCCATGCTATGAATCAAATCTTTTTAAAAAAAACTTTTTTTTATTACAGATATATATATATCAATTTGATTAAACACCATTTGATCATAACATTTCATTAAAACAGTTAACATGGAATCCAGAAAACGGAGAGTGTATAATTTGTGTATGTGACACTTAATGAAGTTATATTCTGTGTAATTTCATAAAAAATCTGAGGCTTTTTATTTGTTTATTTTAGTATCGATACCGAGGTACCAGAGCTGGTATCGTACCGAAGCCAACATTTATCAGCGCATCCTTAGACTGTTCTTCCTTTTAAATTTGAATCCTCTCCTTCAATGAAGGGAAAATTAGCCTTTTCTTCTCCTGCACAAATTGTGATATTGCACACAAGAGCCAGATACTTGTGCAGATAATCACTAGGAATGGTGAACAATTTGATATTGTGATGTTCAGGATTGTGAACGCTGGCACACATCAGTATGTAGAACCAATCACATTAGGATTTATGCATAGGCAAGTTCAGTAACACTTCGCATAATCTTTTTACGAGAACTAAAGAAAGAAATGGAGAATAAAAAACGAACACAGAATGCTTGATGACCGCCTCTGCTGTTGTTGCACATGTTGAGTGTTGTTAAACTCACTCTGAGTTTTGCGCAGTGAGCGCTCTGATATTTTCTGCAATTTTATCAAATTAATTTGGTAGGTCAGATAAAAGTGATTGGCGGGCCACATGAAATCACTGACTTAAATAAAAACATTATATCGTGGCAGGAGACGTTGAGAAGTGGTGGTACGCAAGATAAATGGCCGTTAATCTGTTGACTAATGTAGAGAAGTGCATGTACTGCATACCAGTGAGAACCCACCCATTTCAAACACCGAGCACAATCCAATATCGGTGGACCTCTAATTTGTATCTATTTACAAACTTACATAAACCAGATTTAATGTGCCATATATGTGGAAAACTTGTCTTGAGTACTTTAACTTGCAGTCAGCCTACCCTGTTATATTTTTAAGGCCAGGTTGAATGTGTGCCCCTGCCTGTTTAAATAAGAGTCTGCGATAAATTATTTATTTTGAGATTGTGTTGGTTTGTTTTGGTATGGGGATATGGTATTAATTGTATTTATTCAGGTCTTGAAAAAGGTCTTAAAGTCAACACAACCGCAACGGAGCCCAAGTCAACACCATTGTCCAAAGTGACACAAACTTGAACAGATACCCTAATGACTGCTCATTTATTTAACCTATGTCCTCAGGAGTGATTGAAGGTGGTCAGCAAGGAGCTCGTGGTAGGGATGGCCTGAAGGGAGAGAGAGGCCCATCACGGCCCGGAGCCCCTGGCCTGCCTGGAGAGAGAGGATTTAAAGGAGAGAATGGTGAAGATCATCACGCTCACAGACCACCAAGCATGCCAACATCAGCAGACCATCAAATTGAATCTTTTGTATTAAAGTAAAAGAAGGAAAAATAAATTATAATATTTATTAAGTCAGATTAAATGGTAAATGGCCTGCACTTATATAGTGCCTTTTTTAACCATAGAGGTTACCTAAGCGCTTTACACTGTGTCCCATTCACACTCACACTCATACACCAATGGCGGCAGAGCTGCCATGCAAGGCGCTAGCCTGCCATTGGGAGCAACTTGGGTTCAGTGTCTTGCCCAAGGACACTTCGGCATGTGGAGTTGTGAGGGACGGGAATCGAACCGCCAACCCTGCGATTAGTGGCCGACCTGCTCTACCAGCGAGTGTTGATGCTGACTACCGCCCCTGGAGTCACGAGTTTGGGTCCAGGTGTGCTGGTGACTCCAGCCAGGTCTCCTGAGCAAACAAGTTGGCCCGGTTGCTGGGGAGGAAAGAGTCACATGGCGGTAACCTCCTCGTGGTCACTATGATGTGGTTCTCGCTCTCAGTGGGGTGCGTGGTGAGTTGCGTGGATGCAGCAGTGAATAGCGTGAAGCCTCCATGCACGCTACATCTCCACGGTAACACGCTCAACAAGCCACGTGATAAGATGCGTGGATTGATGGTCTCATGGCAAATGAGATTCGTCCTCTGCCACCCAGATTAAGGTCACTATGCCACCATGAGGATTTATAGAGTGCATTGGGAATTGAACATTCCAAAATGGGGAGAAAGAGGGTAGGAAAAAAAAGTCTGATTAATTTAATCAGTTAAAATAATAACCGTTTAATAAAGATTTTTAAATGGGTGTTAGAGGAAGAAGCCAATTCAGTTTGGTAACTGTTTAAGAGCCCTAACAAAGACTTGAAGGTGTCATTCGGACTGTGACTGATTGGTTTGGCTCAACCATGCTCAGATTCAGAGAAAACAGAGTGAGACCATTTTACAATCCACATTTGTCTGGACAGTCAAAAGACTTTAAAGCCATTTTTCTCAATTTTAGTATTGCCATAGTTATGGTGTTTTTGGTTTAGTAGTGCAGAACCGATTCACCGGTACACTCTACTTTTCCACAAGGCTCTTTAAGGAAAAGTGAAAGACTTTGAGCGTGAAAGAGAGCAATCACAGGGTCATTGCTGTTCTGACCAGCTTTGTTTGTACTTCATTTACATGCAATATGTCTTTGATGATTGTGGAATGTTGGTTTTCAGGTGCCCCTGGTCGACGAGGTTTACCTGGTAATCCAGGCCCCCCTGGCCCACCTAGTCCTTCTAATATCCCAGGTCCGCTCGGAGACACTGGACTTCCGGGATTAGATGGACGAGAAGGTACAGGGCATCTCTATTCTCTCTTTCCTGCTTATTTCTATTCTATTGCCTGTTTTATGCTTTACCAGAATACATTTAGCTGGGGCTGTATGCTTGTAAAACGTATATTTAAAATAAATATAAAAATACTGTATCTGATCTAGATGGTTAGTAGTTGTCTTTGCATTGCTCTTAAGAATATCTTTCTTTGACCTCTTGTTATACAGTACCAGTCGCTTATAGTTCTTGTGATGTAGCTTTTGTTGATCATTTGTAGGTACCTTTGGCCCTCCTGGCCTCCCTGGTCCACCAGGGCCTGGAACAGTCCAAGGAGACAAAGGAGATCCTGGATATCCTGGACTACCTGGTATACCAGGAGCACGCGGAGACCTTGGTGGTTCTGGAGCACCTGGATTACAAGGCAACCCTGGATTCAAAGGTATACTGTTTGCTACTGATGGCATGCAACATTTTAAATGCTTCAATACTTTTCACATTCTTTTACTATGTTATTGTGGTTTATTTATTATAATTTATTCAAAATAATTATGCTGTATCTCTTTTGATTTTCAAAGGACAAAGAGGTGACGCTGGTTTTAGTGGTTTACCTGGGCCACCAGGTTTTCCTGGAGAATCAGGGGGTTATGGCATGAAAGGATTTAAAGGACAGAAGGGTTAGTAAATATTGTACCCTTAAAGGGCATTTTATATTATTTATAATATGTTAGTGAACTCTTCATCTGAAACATTATTGTTGCTGACCTGCAGGAATCTGTGAACTGTTGCACAAATTCATAGTTAAATGCATACTGCTTTAGACATGTTTAAACTCATTTTCAGGATGTTCTTAACTGAGTAATATGTGTATAAATGCTCTGTTGGACTGATTAGGTTAGGGTTTTTTATATATATATTATTTTCCTTATTGCAGACAAAACTATTTGCAGGATTGAAACTGTATTCAGAGTAATGGGGGGCACCTGCTATCTGTTATTTTTTTTTTTTCTTTCTTGTCTTACTTGCCAAGGCTTCTCTTTTTGACTGCTGGTTACGAGCTTATGGGGAGTTTTGTATTGGGATTCAGCTCTGGCGGTTGGGTGTTCAGTTGGGTTTGTTCTACCAAACTGCACTTTTTATGGCTATGTGGGATATTTTTTGAAGGATGTTGTGACAGGGCGGAGGCCGGGGCGGGGTCGTGATTTTATACACACTGTCCCTTATTAGGCTAATTATGCCTCCTAGAGGGATAAAGGCCGACTACGGATGGTGGTGCGAGAGAGAGAGAGATAGTTTACGGGCAGCTGACTTCCATGTGTTGATGTTTGTGTTTTTTGGACCAAAATACAGTCATCTCTAGGAGACAGAATGTGTCACCTTCCTGAGCAGTCACATTGTGTTTATACTTGCGTACTATTGTTTGTACAGATGAACATGGTACATTTAGGTGTTTGGAAATTGCTGCCAAGGATGAAACAGTCTTGTAGAAGTCCACAATTTTTTTTGAGGTCTTGGCTGATTTCTTTTGATAATCCCATGATGTCAAGCAAAGAGGCACTGAGGTACACCTCCATTTCAGTACTACTCCTATCAGAAGCTAATTGTCTAAAGGCTTGACATAATTTTCTGGAATTTTTCAAGCTGTTTAAAGGCACAGTAAACTTCTGACCCACTGGAATTGTTATAGAGTCAATTAAATTTGAAACAATCTGTCTGTAAATAATAGTTGGGAAAATGACTGGTGTCATACACAAAGTAGATATCCTAAATGACTTGCCAAAACTATAGTTTGCTAATATTAAATATGTGGAGTGGTTAAAAAAGTGGTGGTGACGAAGTGGGCTAAAGCACATAACTGTTCATCAGAAGGTTGCTGGTTCGATCCCCACAGCCACCACCATTGTGTCCTTGAACAAGACACTTAACTCCAGGTTACTCTGGGGGGATTGTCCCTGTAATAAGTGCACTGGATAAAAGCGTCTGCCAAATGCGTAAATGTAAGATTAAAGTCTAATTTTTTTCTGCTATCTTCAGGCTTGTCATTATGTCAAAAATACCTTTTCACAAATATACCAGTGAACCCTGTGACCTCCCTTTTCATAGTCTTCTGTGTCAGTCTCTGGAGACTAAACATCTAATCTCTCAATTTCTGTCCTTATTTTCTTCTTCTATTACAACCTCCTCCAAACAGCTTAAAGATGCATGGGAGAGGGGCGTAGGTGCTAAGATTGAGGATAATATCTGCAAAGAGGGATTGCACAATTCATGGATGTGCGATAAATGCCAGATTACAGTTATTTAATTTTAAGGTCATGCACAGACACATTACTCAAAAATAAAGCTTAATAATATTTATCCAACAATTTAGTCTCTCTGTGATCATTGTAAAGCCCCTGAAGGGTCACTGTCTCACATGTTTTGGTCCTGAGCCTTCTATTTTCTGGCAGGACAATTTTTAATTGGTACTCCATAGTTTATAATGCAGAACTATTGCCTGATATTGAATTGCTTTCTTGGCTGTCTCTTCTCCCAGTTTTGGCTTTCTGAGTTGGTGTCATCCCTTCAACTGGAGAGAGTCTGTTTTTCTATAATAGGTGCTATTGTTAAATATTCTGAGATTTGGGGCCCCTTCCTTGAACAGATTTCCAAAAATGTTGTATCTAGAGTGCACTCCTGCTGTTTATGTTTATTTTTCACAGTATTGTATTCTTTCTTGTTTTATGTTATTCCGTGTATCTGTTTTAGGAGTATCTTTTTCTTTTGTTTACATGTATCAGAAATTAGTGTTTAAGCATATACGAATCACATTGCAAGTCTGGTCTTTTCTGTATATGGGTTGGGTGAGGGTTTTTTATTTTTCTTGAAAAAAAAGAAATGTATAAGAAGAAAAAAAAGAAATTAATTCTAGAAACATTACCTCAGATTAAAATATGTAAATCATGAGCAATGTGTGAACACACCAACTCTTACTGATTATATTGTCATTTCAGGTGATCTTGGTCCTAAGGGGCTTCCAGGTACTGTATACCAACCTAGAAACTATACTCAAAATAGGCCACCTGGGGATTCCGGCCCACAAGGTTTTGATGGGCCTCTTGGTCAGCCAGGAACACCAGGCCAGCCAGGCAGTCCAGGATCCCCAGGTGAGTGCTTTCTTCAGTCTTTGCAGAAGATAACAAAAAAACAAAGAAATATGGTAGTGTGATCCTCTGGTCTGGTATGAATCACTGATATTAGCATTATTCTTAACATTATTGAACTTTTCAACTCACCTAATTTCTGTACATTTTCTATAGGTCCCAAAGGACTCAGAGGGCCAGTGGGTAGACTTGGTCCAGTTGGTACAGCTGGACCTCCAGGAAGTTTTGGTGAGCCTGGACCTTCAGGAGTCCAAGGACCCACAGGAACCCAAGGTTTGATGAGAAAGTCTCTCTACATTATTAACACAGTCAGAACTCTGCCACACTCTGAAATTTTTACAAAGAAAGCCATTTTCGTTTATGTGAAGGCTTTGGTATACTACTACTTTTGACAAATGTTTTGTCAGTTAATCTAAAATGTGCTTAACAAGTTAACATCTAAATTTACTGGTTTTATTGATGTAATAATATATTTTTTTTTATAAATGATTGCATCAATAAAATAACCTGTCTCAATTAGGTTACACCAGGAAAAGTAAATAAAAAATGAAATTCCTGACATTATTTACTCACTCACATGTTGTTCAATGTTGCATACTTATTTTTTTTTCTGTAGAACACAAAAGTAGAAAGCTTTGAAGAATCATTATGCAACCCTATACAACAGCATACTAAGTACATAGATACCAGGAGCCGGTTGCACCAGCTATACGTGAGTTACAACATAGCCTAATTGTGGCGTAAATGGGCACTGAGTCACAATTTATGCACTACTAAATATTTGAGGGTTGCACCATTAAATTTAGGTAGGATGTAACCCTACATATAAACTAAATATTTACGGAAGCCTCGGACCAGGAGTAATGGATGGAATAAAAAAGCAGACTGATATTTAATGATATCAATGAGCTCATGTTTTGCATGACAGGCATCAATAATTTCAACATACTGTATGATGTTTACAATTAAGAGAGAGAAAAGAAAAAAAAAAACCATATTTTTAAGCGGCTCTTCAGCTTTAAACCGTTCAAACGGTGCAGTTTTCAGGGTGCGTTGCCCGGTGTCAAGTTCAACACATTCAAAATATATTTTTCCAGCCTGTTGTATTAGTATTTATTTATCACCCCTTATTTATTTTAGATACAGTTTACTCTATATTGTTATTTACACAGGGCAAATATACTATTTATCAAATCTACTTTTATTATGAATCGTATTTTAATGGGGATATAATTTATTACAGCTGACATTTATGTGAGCAAAAAAGGTTTGAACATCAACCGTAACAAGATGACACTGTCAGATTTTTAACATTTCTGTTTACAAATTTGGAGGTTGCTTATTGGATAAATACAGGTAAACGTCATATTATGCGACTACACCTCATGTTACAGAGAGCTTACTACCTACTAGTTAAGTCTTGCCATAAGAACAGCTGGTGCAACCAAATTAAGCACTGAATTAGTTACAAAATAACTAGTAGTAACTAAGCCCTTTGTGTGAACTTTACATCTCAACTTAAGTGAGACATTACGCACAGCTGGTGCAACCCTACACAGGGGCTGTCAAGCTCCAAAAATAAAAAAAAAATAAAACGAAACAAAAGCAAAATAAAAGTTGGGATGGGAAGAAATATCACGTTTTCAGTTAATCACAATCCCCATTTGAGCAATCCCAGTATTTTCGATTTTTAAAATCCCTTGAGTGATCTTTTAAACTATGCAGTTAAAATGTCTATGATAAGCCACTGGCTGGGACATCTTTTTTTTTTTCACTCACCAGAGTTTTAGTATAGAGACGCAAAAGTTCAGCACCGAAATCCTTTCTCTGTATGTTCACTGTAAACGTTTGGTTAGACTATATACATGTTATGTGTCCAAAGAAGAAATCCACACAACCCATTTGTCATTGAATAATGTATCTTTTTATAACCTTTCTGTTTTTTGCACTAAGTTGTTGATCTAAAACAACAAAAAAATCAACATTTAATTCCAATCACACATAGCACGTATATGGTAAAGAAGCCATTTGACTTCACTCCAAAGGGATAGTTCAACCAAAAATGAAAATTCTCTCATGAAATTACTCACTCTCCTGGCATCCCAGATGTGTATGACTTTCTTTCCTCAGCCAAACAAATTAAGATTTTTAAAAGAATAAGTCTCTGTAGCTCCATAAAATGCAAGTGAATGGTCCCAAAATATTGAAGCTCCAAAATTCACATAAAGGCAGCATAAAAGTAATCCAAACTTCAGTGGTTAAATCCATGCATTCAGACACAATATTATAGGTGTGGGTGTGAAACGGATCAATATTCAAGTACTTTTTTTTATCATAAATTAACCTCCCTGCCCAGTAGGGGGCTATATGCACGAATAATGTGAATCACTAAAAACAGAAGGTGAAACTGGAGGAAAAAGATCAGTTTCTCACCCATGCCTATCATATTGCTTCATAAGATATGGATTTAACCACCAGAGTCGTCTACAGCACTTTTATGTTGCCCTTGTGGATTCTGGAGCTTCAAAATGTTGGCACCCATTCACTTGCATTGTATGGACCTACAGAGCTGAGATATGCTTCTAAAAGTCTTTCTTTGTTTGAAAGTTGAAAGAAAGTCATACACATGAGGCTAGTGTTAATTTCTTTTTGGGTGAACTAACCCTTAAATGTGAGCTCAACCCAAAAACTCTATCAGACACTCACTTAATTGCTGCTATCCTTAAATAGACTGTAACGTTTTAGCACTTGTTCTACAAATCAGTGTAAATACTTATAATTAGTGCAAATTATGCATGTTAACAATATATGAAATTTCAAGGCATATTTAAAATTGGAATTCATCCAATTTGTAAATTTTTAAAAAGCTAAAATGTGAAGAAAATTATAAAAACTAATTATAAAATAAAATTCATATTTTCATAATGTTCCCCTGTATATTTATCAATATTAGCTGAGAGAGAAACATCTTTCATATGTAAGCAAAATTTAAATTCTATCTCAAATACTCCCATATGAATCGAAACTGAATTTCATTAACTTGAAATTTAATCAAGAGCTTGTGATTCGGAATCGAACCAGGTAAGGAAATCTGCATCAATACCCAGCCCTACATAAGTGTCATTAAAATATACCACAAGGCCATAAGCCATATGACAGGTTTGTGTGACCTAAATTAAAGTAATTATTCACTGATAATCTTGCCCTCCCCAGTGTTTGAGTCTAGTGGAGTTGAAGGAAATGTTACATTTCAGTCTGCTCCTGACAAAGCTAACATATGGCTTCAGTAGACTTGGAATATAGCATTGAGTCTTATGGTCTGCTTTTATTGTGTTTTTATAATGGTGTGTGCGTAAGTGCCTGCGCTTTTTGAAGTTTGACAGCCCCTGGTTGCATTTTTGGGTGAACTATTTCTTTAACTAACAACTAGACAGTTTCACTTTCTACATTGTGTAAGGTACATGGCACTACAACATCATTGTTTACACTATTAATCTCTTCTCCTCTCTCCTTTAATGTTCTTTATTTTACTTTGACATGTCCTATACAGGTACCTCTGGCCAACCGGGGTTGCCAGGTCCTCCAGGGTTACCTGCACGCAGTAGCAGTATTGGTTATACTCTGGTGAAACATAGTCAGTCCACCCTGATGCCCATGTGTCCTCAAGGCATGACAAAGTTATGGGATGGCTACAGTTTGTTGTATGTGGAGGGACAGGAGAAAGCCCACAACCAGGATTTGGGTGAGGCACTTGTGACTATATATAACTAATATTTATACACTTGTAACTTTGTAAATATTTTTGATAATATAAAGAAAAAGATACAGGGTATAAACATCACTTACTAGAATATTTTTGTAGATCAGTCTGATGTGGACTGTGTAATATAGGCATTTATATACAATATGCACTAACCAGTTGACTTGCTGCAAGATGATTCAGTTAAATTTAAATGTTCGCTTCATCACAGGATTGCCTGGTTCCTGCCTGCCTCATTTCAGCACCATCCCCTTCCTGTACTGCACAGTCAATGAACTTTGTTACTATGCCAGCCGCAATGACAAATCTTATTGGCTGTCCACCACAGCGCCCATTCCCATGATGCCTGTGGCAGATCAGCAGATATCTCAGTACATTAGCCGCTGCTCTGTGTGTGAGGCCCCTTCTCATGCAGTCGCTATCCATAGTCAAGACCTCACCATACCTACCTGCCCTCAGGGCTGGAGAAGTCTGTGGATTGGTTACTCCTTCCTTATGGTAATATTCAGTTTCAGCATACATGCACAATCACACACAAATGTAAATTCAAACAATGTGCTTGCAGTACAATGTAGTAGAGATACACTCATATCTATATACAGTCATGACCAAAAGCTTTGTTAAAAAAAAAAAAAAAAGTTTAATGCAAATAAATGGAAACATCCTATGTATTCTTACAAGCATTTCAAAACATTTCCTTAATGTTCATAAACACCGTCTGAATACTAGGCAAATTTACCTTCGGTTGTGATAAAATAACCAACTAGTGACCAGTCAACTAATAATTATAATGACTTCATTAAATGTGCTCATATGCAATTTAGAACTGTCAGTGATATACAAACAATCCTATTAATATTTGACTTGGTTCATACGCTTTAGTCTCAAAGATGCAGTGAATGGTATTACTGTCAAAGAAGAGCAATAAAGGCTGATTGCGATATCAAATAGCAAAAATACAGTATCAACAAATGTGTTCTTTTGACTATACATAAATGTCTAACTTTGTCTCATTTCTTCAGCACACAGCCGCTGGTGCAGAAGGTGGTGGTCAGTCTTTGGTGTCTCCTGGTTCTTGTCTGGAGGATTTCCGTGCCACACCCTTCATTGAGTGCAATGGTGCCCATGGCACCTGCCACTACTTTGCCAACAAGTACAGTTTCTGGTTGACCACGGTAGAGCTGTACAATCAGTTCATTCAGAGTCCATCCCAGGAGACCCTGAAAGGAGAGCAGTACCGGTCACGCATCAGTCGCTGTCAAGTCTGCATGAAGATCTTGTAACTTCTGTTGATGCTCAACAGGACAAAGTGACTTTAATAAAAAAAGAAATGAGATGAGGCATTTGAAGATATAGGAAACAAAAATAACTGACGGATTTGATTTCATGCCCTTGACCTAATGACTGTTGTTGTATGTGACACCCAGCGGTGGTAATCTGATGTGCTATATTTGGAGAATATGGGGATTCGAATGAAAAGTAATGGAGAATATATAATTTTTCTCTCTGCTTGCCTGTTTTCAACAGAGGTGCTAGAGTACATATCTGAAATATGTATGTATTTTTGTTTAATTGTTGTTCATATATTCACAGCTACCTCGGAGAGTGCATCTCAAACTCCAACTGGACGACATACATTTTTCAAAAGCAACTTGTGATTTATCTGGTTGTTACTGCATTCCAAGTACAATTTGTATTTGCTTCACTAGCCGATATTGGTGCTTTTACTCATTTATCATTGGCAATATTGACAAACCAGCACTTTGGAATGTACATGAATGAGTGAGATTTTAACATCATGGTTATCACTTGAAATAATTATTATTTATATAACCCAATAATTATGTGTTCTATATAAATTGCACTGAAGTGAATATCTGAAAACTTACTGTATGTAAAGGATCTTTCATAAGAGCATTTGATTGAAGTAAATTCACCAGTCCTAGGCCATTCAAACATCTATCAAACAGTAATGATGATTATGGTTATCACCAAATATCTCTCAATCTTTAAAAGATAAATTTTTCATCAGTAATTTACTGTGTTTGAATAGAAAAGTGAAACATATCAAAGGTTCTTTTGTTAGAGTGTCAGAATGATTCAGTTTATGTATTTCTATACTCAAAATGTTATTGCCTTTTTGTAACACATCTAATTCACTTTGTGCATTAGAGGAGATAAATAGACTAATTTTGAGTTGAAAAGTCTGGTTGATTATATAACCACTATTGTCACTAAACCTTTCAGTCTCTCATTGGTAGCCTTGAGTACATACTGTATTTTTTATTGTGTTACATTTCTTTATGTGTATAAGTGAATAGATTATGGTTTGTTTAATTCATCCCACTGATAAAAAGAAAATGTACTGTACATTAAACAAAGACAAAGAGTTGACTTGTACATTTAATAATAGGGACAAAATTAAGAATATACACTCACCTAAAGGATTATTAGGAACACCTGTTCAGTTTCTCATTAATGCAATTATCTAATCAACCAATCACATGGCAGTTGCTTCAATGCATTTAGGGGTGTGGTCCTGGTCAAGACAATCTCCTGAACTCCAAACTGAATGTCAGAATGGGAAAGAAAGGTGATTTAAGCAATTTTGAGCGTGGCATGGTTGTTGGTGCCAGACGGGCCGGTCTGAGTATTTCACAATCTGGTCAGTTATCTGGGATTTTCACGCACAACCATTTCTAGGGTTTACAAAGAATGGTGTGAAAAGGGAAAAACATCCAGTATGCCGCAGTCCTGTGGGCGAAAATGCCTTGTTGATGCTAGAGGTCAGAGGAGAATGGGCCGACTGATTCAAGCTGATAGAAGAGCAACTTTGCCTGAAATAACCACTCGTTACAACCGAGGTATGCAGCAAAGCATTTGTGAAGCCACAACATGCACAACCTTGAGGCGGATGGGCTACAACAGCAGAAGACCCCACCGGGTACCACTCATCTCCACTACAAATAGGAAAATGAGGCTACAATTTGCCTAGAGCTCACCAAAATTGGACAGTTGAAGACTGGAAAAATGTTGCCTGGTCTGATGAGTCTCGATTTCTGTTGAGACATTCAGATGGCAGAGTCAGAATTTGGCATAAACTGAATGAGAACATGGATCCATCATGCCTTGTTACTACTGTGCAGGCTGGTGGTGGTGGTGTAATGGTGTGGGGGATGTTTTCTTGGCACACTTTAGGCCCCTTAGTGCCAATTGGGCATCGTTTAAATGCCACGGCCTACCTTGCATTGTTTCTGACCATGTCCATCCCTTTATGGCCACCATGAACCCATCCTCTGATGGCTACTTCCAGCAGGATAATGCACCATGTCACAAAGCTCGAATCATTTCAAATTGGTTTCTTGAACATGACAATGAGTTCACTGTACTAAAATGGCCCCCACAGTCACCAGATCTCAACCCAATAGAGCATCTTTGGGATGTGGTGGAACGGGAGCTTCGTGCCCTGGATGTGCATCCCACAAATCTCCATCAACTGCAAGATGGTATCCTAACAATATGGGCCAACATTTCTAAAGAATGCTTTCAGCACCTTGTTGAATCAATGCCACGTAGAATTAAGGCAGTTCTGAAGCGAAAGGGGGTCAAACACAGTATTAGTATGGTGTTCCTAATAATCCTTTAGGTGAGTGTATACCCCTAATTCATTCTAAGACTGTAGTTTTTTAAAATACAAAATGTACATTTTTGAAGATTGGCTTTCAATTAGCATTTATTGTTATTGTTTTTACTGCTTCATGGCCAAGAGGTGTATATATTTCAGAACCTGGTAAATTCTATTAACTAATCAAATATTTTTATAATGAATTCAGACAGTAAATACTGTATGAGAAGACCTTTTGTACATTACATTATTAAGTGGTGTACATTATTTAACTGAATGCTCACTGTGAGTACATCTATGGAACCTGTCAAATAAAACTTACCAACTGTTATTTCACATTTTCACAGATTTGAGTATGTATGATATATACATTTTTCCACCATGAACCTCTATTGTTAGGCTCCTGGTGATGGGGGAAAATAAAATCTTTCTCTGGATCTCCTGGTCACAGCCACAACAGCATATTCAAAGGTGCACACAGTAATGTCTGTCTTTCTATTTAAAACATTTTCAAATTTCTATTTTACATTTATGCATTTGGCAGACACTTTTATCCAAAGTGACTTACAGTGCACTTATTACAGGGACAATCCCCCCGGAGCAACCTACAGTTAAGTGCCTTGTTCAAGGACACAATGGTGGTGGCTGTGGGGATCAAACCAGCGACCTTCTGATTAACAGTTATGTGCTTTAGGCCACTACGCCACCTCCACTCCAATGTTTTACTCATTGATAAGGTTTTACTCCAAAATAAATTAATTGTCATTTTGAAACATAAGTATAAAAGCACAAGCACTCACATGAGATGAAGAATCTAGTCATATCAGTAATTTTATAAAAGCTGCTTTTTTTCTAGATGGAGAGGGTCCCCTCATGGGGGCTGCCATGACCAGCCAAATACTACATGCTTAATGTCAGTAACCGCCTTGTTATTTGACACTTTCACTCATGGAGGAAATTAATCATGGCTGACTGAATAGTGAATTTCAACAATGGCATCTGTAACTGAAAACTATTGCATTTTAATGATCCTGCATCAGAGACTATTTTTAAGAGACGGACCACTTCTATTAAAATGAATGGGAGTAGTCGGAAGGCACAGGATGTAGACAGGAAGTTCCGCCTGACAGGTTAAAGACCAAATCACCTTTTAGATACAGACATCGCCAGCTTTACATCTCGAGGATGAATATGATGTTGTTTAAACGTAGGTTGACAAGCAGTTTTGGAGTTTCCGGTGTTGCCCCATTCAAGCAGATAGGAGCTACACTGTCATGACTGGAAAATTGTCTCCCGGGAGCGTTCCAAAGATGGCCGACAGTGGACTGACTTGCTAGAAAGACTTTGGCTGTCTCCACGCCAGGTTCAAGATGACGCAAACAAAATAGTGACTGATTTAAACTGTTGTCAAAAAAAAAATTATCTTTCAATGCTGCAAATGAATGGTTCAATATCCAAAAACCTTAAAGAGATTGAAAATTATGTGACTAGTTTTTATAAAAATGTATATTCTTCTAATCATCAGGCAAACCTTTCTGAGCAATATTTGCAACAACTTAAGGACTTTAAACCAAATTTAAGTGATGACTTTAAATTATTGTGTGAAGATCCCATAACTATACAAGAAATTAAAGATGCTATGAAGTCAATGAAAAAAGGAAAATCGCCTGGTTCTGATGGCCTTACTTTTGAATTTTTTATGCAGTTTTGGGAACTGTTAGAGAAACCTTTTCTATTAATGGTTCAGGAATGCATAGAGAATGGTGCAATGACTCCAACAATGAAACAGGGAGTGATTTCTCTTATCCCTAAACCAGATAAAGATGCTTCTTGATCGATAATTGGCGACCGATTACTTTGCTGAATTTTGATTATAAACTATTTGCTTCCATATATGCCAAAAGATTAAAACAAATAATACACAATGTCATTAGTGAAACGCAAACTGGTTTCATGAAGGGACGTCATATCAGCTGTAATATCTGTCTGGTTTTGGATCTTATTGATTTCAGAAGCTATTATAATATTCCTTGATTTTTATAAGGCTTTTGACACTGTGGAGCACCAGTTCCTTTTAAAATCATTAGCTGCTTTTGGTTTTCCAACTAAATGTATTCATATTGGTCAGCTGTTATACAAAAACATTGATAGTAGTATAATTTTGAACTCCGGTATGTCATCAAGGTTCCCTATTTGTCGTGGAATACGTCAGGGGTGCCCTCTAAGCCCTCTTTTATTTTTATTTGTAGTAGAATCTTTGTCTATTGATATCTTGCATAAAAGTAGCTTTGAAAGTATTAATATATTTAATAGAGAGCTTCATATCTCACAATTAGCAGATGACACAACTTTGTTTCTGAAAGATAAAGAGCAAATAGAACCGGTGTTACATACAATCAACTCTTTTTCAATTGCATCTGGACTTAGACTCAATTTATCTAAATGTGAAATATTTTGTTTTTATAATACCTCAGAAATCCAATTCAATTGCATACCAATCAGAAATGAAGTGAAGTATCTGGGGATTCAGATAACCAAAAATATAATGAGCAGAAAGCGCTTGAATTTTTCACCACAATTAGTTAAAACTAAGAATAAATTTAATAATTGGCTTCAAAGAGAGTTATCTCTATTAGGCAGAGTTTTTTTTATCAAAAGCAGAAGGTTTATCAAGATTTGTTTACCCCTCCCTATCCTTATATATTGACAGCAACACTTCCCAAAAAAATTGATAAAGTTTTCCTTGATTTTATATGGAAGAATAAATCCCACAAATTAAAGAAAAATGTTTTGGCAAATAAAAGAAGTGGGGGGCTCGAAATTCAAAATTTTGTTGACACTAATAACACATTTAAAATCAATTGGTTGAAGAGATGTTTGACTAGTGAAGACTCTATGTGGTATTTTATCCCCAATAATATATTTAATAGGATTGGTGGCCTCTCATTCTTATTGAGATGTAATTACTCTGTTGGGAAAATACCTATAAAATTGGCTAAATTCCATCAACAGGCACTGTTAGCTTGGAAGTTGGTTTACAACCACAACTTTTCTCCCCACAGAACGATTCTTTGGAATAATATGGACATTAAGATTAAAAACAGATAGATTTTTTTTGAAAAATGGTTTAACAAAGACATTATTTTTATTGCAGACCTCTTTGATTGCAAAGGTGACATTTTGGTATATGAGGAATTTATGAATATCTATCAATATCCTTTGCCATTTAAAAATAAATCAATCTGTTGTAAAGGCGATACCAGAGAGCATAGTATTTTTAATGAAATCGTCTTTAACTTATGGTGTTGGTCATAAACAACTACCTCAGTTATTTTTGGGAGGAATGTTATTTTGAAGTACAGCCTGTAATAACAAATTTATCCGGCAATTATCCCATTCACAGTTAGCAATTGCACCAAGAGGAAAAAAATTGGGATGTCTTTTATTGACGACATTCAATGGAAGAAAGCGTGGTTGATACCATATAAATATTGAATTTCAAATAAAATTAAAGAAGTGCACTTTAAAATTTTGCACAAAATATATCCATGTAATGCACACCTGGTGAAATTTTGTGATGTAAGCGATATGTGTACTTTTTCTAATAATGAAAGTGAAAGCCTTAACCATTTATTTTTCTCTTGCAGTATATCTTCGATGTTTTGGTGTGAATTGAGTAATTATTGTTTTTCTACAATTGATAAAAAGTATATTTTCTGCATTAAAGATTATCTGTTATTTTGAACACGAGAATAAAGCATTAGTTTGTATTGTTAATTTTTTTATTCTTGTAACAACATTTTATTTGCACAAGCAGAGGTCTCTTAAAAAGCTACCCAGGCTCAGAGTTCTTAGTTGATGTGGAGTACTTGGTCAAATCTTTAAAATTGCTCACGAATAAGAAATGTTCTTCTTTTTTAAGGTATTATGAGAATATGTTTGTATGAGCCGTGAACTAGCATAAATATTATTTTATTTATTTTTTTATATTTTATTTTTTTCTGTAATTGTATTTATTTATTTATTTTTCTTATATTGTTATTGCCTTTTTGTATATACAATTTATAAATGTACAACTATAAAAAAAATTGCCTTGACAATAAAAGAAAAATAAAAAAAAGTTAAAACTGTTGTCAAAATGATGAGATATTCAAATGTCTCTGTCCATGGCTCTATTTACAAAACCAAGCAACTTCCCTCGAAAAGGGAACTATGTACTTAACCTTTAGATTGCCACTCTGTTCTTTCACTGGTTCCTATGGAATGATTTTCCGGACATTATTCAAAAGGAATTGCAAATTGTATTTGCAATTGCGTTTTCAATTTGTGGACGCATAAAATGTGACATAATCCAAACGCAATTGCAAATCGCGCATTACCGTTTGCATTTTCGTTTAAGCGAATGCACAGTGACTGCCAGATTTCAAATGGAAAAGCAAAGTCCGTTTGCAACTGTGTTTCCCATATCTTACGAGTTTTGGCCCTGTCATATTTAAATAGCAATTTCAATTACCACGTCTGCTTTTTCACTTTCTCAGCGTCGCGTATGTAGCCAGCCAAAACTCAAGTGGAATACTAATTCCCTTAGTATTTCCATTGATGCCTTACACAGAAACCTGTCAATCAGGGTCAAGGGTGGGATTATGCTATGGGGCGTGTTTGTCTTGGGAAGAGACGTCACTCACAGTCGACGCTCAAGATCAAATAAACCGGCGTCTGTTCAGGGCATCACCTCTTTATTTATTTTGTATTTATTTTAATGTTTATTTGACAGGGACAAATGCATAGAACATTGCTTTATAAAGAATACAAAGTAGATGCCACGCATACATGTTTCTAGCCATGACTAATTTGCAACCCCTGTCCCTGGTTAGGCTTATAAATTTAAAACAAAAATTACAGAGTTTAAGATTTATAATTAATAAAATACATACAACAAATACATCCCATATATGAAATAAGATATGGGCTTAAGTAGATGTGGAAGTCACTATAAATCAAAGTCTAGACACATTTAACAATACAAGAACACAAAAGGGTGCATATGTCTGTGTGTGCTCACATATGCAACATTATGTTTGTATGCATTGTGTTATGTCCTGTACAGTCAGTGTTCACAAAGTTGTTTCAGTTTCAGCCATTGCTTTAAATGTGTATTAAAAACCTTGAAGTCTGTCAATGTTTTAATTTCAGATGCATTCCACAAATGTATGCCTCTTACTGAAAAGGATGTCTGACCAAATGTTGTTCTACGTTTTGCGGCTATAGTTTCCACTTATTGTGCCTCTAGTTCTTATTCCGCTCTTTTGTTTATGTACTAGTTGACAGAATATTTCTGGTGCAACGTTGTTCACACACTTAAAAATTAGTAAATTTTAGTAAAGTAAAGAAAAAGTATTAGTAAAGAAAAATTTACAAAACTGTCAAAACTCAAGATATTATGCTCCCTTAGAATGATGCAGTGATGCCATCTTACCACTTACGTGCGGTCTGGGTAGGCAAACTAGGCACTGCCTACCCTGCCAAAATTCAAAAATAAAATGTTTATTAAATAATAAACTTGTATTTATATTTTTACTTTTTATTCTTGTGATTTATACATGCAATATGTGTGTTATTCCAATTGTTTAGACGTTATGATGACAAATTTAGCAGTTACGCATAATCAACTAAAAACAAATGGTAGAATAAGCAGTGCTTTTACGGTCCATTCATTGCAGACGACAAGCGGAAAACCCATGTTGCGCATGCGCACTTCGATCCTGTATTCTTTAACATGTACGGCAAAAAGCACAAATCTGCTGTGCCTTTTGACGTAAATATGTTATGCCCGTAATCATCTCCGTTACGTATCAGACATGGACCAATTAAAATCGAGATATTCCTGGACATTTGCGTAGCTAACGTCATTACACCACAGCTAGCGTAGCGTACATGCCTAATCCCCGCCAAATTCAAAATCAAAATGACAGCAGCGGCCGTAATCACGGAATTAAGAAATTTTTCCAAGCTCGATTTTAATTCCAAATATGAGTTAATTGCACGAGGGAGGTCTACGCCAGCCTTAGATGGACTAGTACAGCAAAAGGGCCCAAAAATTATTCGATCATTTCAAACTGATTGGTATGTAAGAAAAGATTGGCCATGTGGCTGTGCGCTTGTGTGTGTGTGTGAGTGAGAGAGAGAGAGAGAGAGAGAGAGAGAGAGAGAGAGAGAGAGAGAGAGAGAGAGAGAATACACTATATACATCCTGATTTGTACATTTCTTGATATGCCGCGCTTGTGCGTAACGTTCACTGTTATTACGTATTATTAGCTTAAACAATGAATCAGGTAATCTGGCTGTCATAACTCAGTGCCTAGCCTCTTTAAGACATCACCGCACGTCACTGCATCTTACAGATTTCTGGTCCATTACTTTTAATGCTTGTTTATATAATGACTCTTGACCGTCGACTGTGAGTGACGTCTCTTCCCAAGACAAACACGCCCCATAGCATAATCCCACCCTTGACCCTGATTGACAGGTTTCCGTGTAAGGCATCAATGGAAATACTAAGGGAATTAGTATTCCACTTGAGTTTTGGCTGGCTACATACGCAACGCTGAGAAAGTGAAAAAGCAGACATGGTAATTGAAATTGCTATTTAAATATGACAGGGCCAAAACTCGTAAGATATGGAAAACACAGTTGCAAACTGACTTTGCTTTTCCATTTGAAATCTGGCAGTCACTGTGCGTTCGCTTAAACGAAAATGCAAACGGTAATGCGGGATTTGCAATTGCGCTTGGATTATGTCACATTTTATGCGTCCACAAATTGAAAACGCAATTACAAATACAATTTGCAATTCCTTTTGAATAATGTCCGGAAAATCATTCCATAGGTTCCATCTCAGCACTCTAGTTGAGGAAAAAAAGCGCAATAATGGCCGCCCACTTTTCAACCGTCTGGGTTCCGGGTGTATTTTCCCCATTAGCTTTAAAGAGTTGTGAATCTTTTTTTTTTTTTTTAAGAGTTGTGAATCATGAAGCAAACCACGTCATACACAGTGCGTCATAGGAGAGTGCGTAGCCACGTTTCGCGGTTTTTATTGCCAGCGGTTTTCTGATTGGTTGTTATTTCTCTGCTGTACCATGGGTACTGTAGTTGTTTACCATGTATTCCGCTATCAAACACGATTTGTAAACAATGCAGTTGAGATAACACATACGGATGACTTCAACGGAAGCATATACCATCGATGAACAACCTCGTAGCTCACGGTATGTATGTCTTTAAAGTGTTATACGTTATCGTTGAAAATCAATTCGTCTAAGGGATAAAATAATACGATTTTTACTTCCGGAACCAGACTGTTGCGCACTGTAGTGATGGTTCGCGTTGTCGCGCCAGAGCAGTAGGGGGCAGTGTGAGGCCTCAAACATAGTCGCCAGCTGTATTAGCCACCAAAGAGATAGTAACTCATAAACAACATAGACAGAAGCAACGGGACTTGGATTAACACAATTCTCATCTGATACTGCTGCACAAAACAGGTATAAATAAAAAATCTGCGAGTGTGTATGAGTAACTGCGTTGTTTATGCTATTATATTGAGTCATTTTAGTTCTCCTCTGCCCGCAATAGCAAAGACAGTGATTACAGTATAGAACATTTGCATCTAGACTAGCAGCTGTATACAGTAATTCCATGTTCACTAACGCTATATCAGACATGACACACTAAAACGGACTAGCAGATGCCTCCCTGTTATCACTTTAGAGGAGTGAATCTCACTCTTGTGATTGTCATTTTGTGTGGAGATCGATGTGTTTAGTCAGCATAGTGATTTGCTGGCTCATGCAGCAGAGACCTCCCTCCTGCCTGCACTGCACTGCACTGCACTGCACTGCACTGCACTGCACTGCACTGCACTGCACTGCACTGCACTGCACTGCACTGCACTGCGGGCTTGATAAGGTGAGTTTCCAATAACATGTAACAAGCTGTAATTCTTAGGAGGCCTGAACAGCTGACCATAACTATTGGACAGTAATGGACCACGTGTTAAATTGATTACGTAATCAGTTCACTAAAATCAAGTATTTATTTGCAATTAGATTACATTTAAAATGTACATAATCAGATTACAGTTAGGGGTACTCAGGGACTGGAAAATTGCAAACCGTTGTTTGATATAACTGGTACACCCACTCAAATTATATTTTCGTGAAAACATGCAGTAAGTAATCCAATAATATCACCTAAAAAGTGTACTGTAAAGATTATGTTACTGAATACAATTTTAATTGTGTAATTTGTAATCCGTTTTAGTAATCTACCCAGCACTGATCATCAACATTATAAACCTTGTTGCTGAGTGAATCTGATGATATCTGGGCCATATTTCACCTCAAAATCCAAAAAGTAGTAAGAAATGATAGTTCAACCCGATCTGTTTGAAGTTTGTTTGTAATTTCCATTATTCTCAGTGATCATACTCATTAGTTTTACATCACATACAGTAACATTACATTACATCATCCTGTCTGAACACAAAGATGTTTTAATGATTAAAATCAGCATACATAACATACATACAATGATGCATAAATACTTAACAAATTAAGTAAAAAAAATGTGTGATATATTATATTATATTATATTATATCATAATATTATAGTTATTATTCTGCGCTACAGTAATGTGAACTTGAGGGGGTAATTATGCTTAAAGGTGCTGTTAGCGATTTTAGTGAAGCTTTCAGGATTGAGCTGTTGAATTAGCCACGCCTCCTCATTCCAAAACTCCGCCCTCCAAAGATAATTTTGAGATCAAAACCCAGTAAAAGAGCAGTATTGTTTGTTCCTGTGGCTGTCAAATTAAACAGTGGCACAATAGCGCTCTCAACTGACAAAACTTATTAATCAGTGCCTTAATGATGCTTCAAATGAGAACAAGTCAAATTATTGACTGTTGAAAAGCATTGCAGACACATTTTTGTTTGCTGTTTACAAAGTCTACAGCTATAACAGAGACCGGTGAGATATCTCATGACACTTATTTCATTAATGGCTGACAGCACCTTTAATTTTCACGTCTTTTAAATAAAAATACTGTCAGAAAATCATAATGGCCTAAAATGGCATTCAAATAAAATTCTTTCTTTATACGAAACCCAATGTCTTATTTATTAATTTATTTTTCTTCCATTTTGGGGGTGAAATATGACTCAGACATGTTATTTACAGGTTTGTGAAATTGACTTGGAAGGTGACTTGAATTTTATTTGTCCGTCTTAGTTACGCTGGAATTTTCAGAGACAGACTCGGACATGTCATATGTCTTCATCAATGACTCGTCGCAATCCAGTGTACCATTACTGCAGGCTTGCATTGATGGGGACTTGAGTTTTGCCAGGTGTCTTCTGGAGACAGGCTGCGACCCCAACATCCGTGACCACCGGGGCCGCACAGGTCTACATCTGGCTGCGGCACGCGGGAATGTGGATATCTGCCGCTTCCTGCACAAGTTTGGTGCAGACCTGCTGGCCACAGACTATCAGGGCAACACTGCATTGCACCTCTGTGGACATGTGGACACCATTCAGTTCCTGGTGTCCAATGGTCTCAAAATTGATATTTGGTGAGATATAGTGACATTTTATTATTAGATCATCATAAAGTATTTGACAAGTTTAGTTTTTTCTGTTTGTTCTATTAAAGAATGGAAGTATCAATGTTGACATTCTTACAAAACATTACCATGGTAACCTGTTTTCTGCCAGAATACCAGTTGAAGTAAAACTGTGGTAATTTGGTATTAGCCACCAATGTCATCTAAAAAATAATGGAATAAAGAAACAAAATTACACAAAGTTCTATAAAAGTATCATGCACTATTTGAAAGAGATATCATATTAATTTATAATGATTTTACTATTTTCAGTAGTATTGGTAGTAGTAATGATTTACTGTAGTATAGTTCCCGATGGCCAGTCCACCACTGATTGCCCCCAAAGTGTGTTGGCCCTCCGGGAAAATGCCCAGTATGCCAGATTACCAGTCCAGCCCTGGTAGTAACTATGGTACTTAAGGTAACGAAGGTTGCAGTGGTAAGTTTGTGGAGCATATGATTGTTCTAAACAATTCTGATTGTTTACTTTAATTTAAACAGTAGTCATAATGGGTCAACACCACTGGTGCTGGCAAAGAGGAGAGGGGTAAATAAAGATGCCATTCGGCTGCTGGAAGGACTGGAAGAACAGGAGGTCAAGGGCTTCAACAGAGGAACCCACTCCAAATTGGAAGCCATGCAGATGGCTGAAAGTGAGAGGTAAGTTGCCTTCCAGATAGGTGCCCATGTTTTGAGTATGATGGATATATACATTTGAAGTCAGAAGTTAACATACACTTTGTTAGCATTGCCTTTAAATTGTTTAACTTGGGTCAGATGTTTTGGGTAGCCTTCCACAAACTTCTCACAATAAGTTGCTGGAATTTTGGCCCATTCCTTCAGACAGAACTGGTGTAACGGAGTCAGGTTTGTAGGCTGTCTTGCTCGCACAAACTTTTTCAGTTCTACCCACAAATCTTCTATAGGATTTAGGTCAGGGCTTTGTGATGGCCACTCCAATACCTTTACATTGTTGTCCTTGTATTTGTACAGACGCATTTGCAGATGTATTTGGCAGACGCTTTTATCCAAAGCGACTTACAGAGCCCTCATTACAGGGACAATCCCCCTGGAGCAACCTGGAGTTAAGTGCCTTGCTCAAGGACGCAGTGGTGGTGGCTGTGGGGTTTGAACCAGTGTCCTTCTGATTACTAGATTACCAGTTATGTGCTTAGACCACTACATCACCAATTGCTCCCAAGGATGAATCAGACTTGTGGAGGTCCACAATGTTTTTTCTTAGGTCTTGGCTGATTTCTTTTGATAATCCCATGATGTCAAGCAAAGAGGCACTGAGTTTGAAAGTAGGCCTTAAAATACATCCATAGGTACACCTCCATTTCAGTAACCCTCCTATCAGAAGCTAATTGTCTAAAGGCTTGACATAATTTTCTGGAATTTTCCAAGCTGCTTAAAGGCCCACTAGAATTGTGATGTAGTCAATTAAAGTGAAACAGTCTGTCTGTAAGCAACTGTTGGAAAAATTACTCATGTCATGCACAAAGTAGATGTCCTGTATGACTTGCCAAAACAATAGTTTGCTAATGACTTCAACCTAAGTGTATGTAAACTTATGGCTTTAACTGTAACAGAATAGCAGCTATAAAAATAACAGCCACAAAGTGGCTTATTGTACTACTGTAAGTGTAATTCATCTATTTTCTTAACTAGTGCCATGGAGAGCCATTCACTGCTGAATCCAAACCTGCAGAACAGCGAAGGTGTGCTGTCCAGCTTTCGCTCCACCTGGCAAGAGTTTGTGGAGGACCTGGGCTTCTGGAGGGTCCTGCTTTTGCTGGTGGTCATCGCTCTGCTCTCTCTGGGCATTGCTTATTATGTCAGTGGGGTCCTGCCCTTTTCTGCTAGCCAGTTGGAGTTGGTTCACTGAGGTGAACACAAGATTCTGTGGTACAGCTCAAGTGTTGTCCCGGGACCAAACGAGTCAAGCTTTGAACTGAAAGGAGGTTTGAGTTGACCATACACACTGAAGGTTCTTCATAGTACAAGATTAGGTCTAATCTGAAGTTTGGAAGTTATCTTGTCTTTCTCACAGGTGAGGTAGTGTGGCGTTGTCCACGTTGTGGGGCTGAGCTATGAAGGAGAATTGAAAGGTATAGGTTCAGGTATTTATTGGGAGCCGAATATTTGTGAAGTTTCTTAAATGTACACCAAGTTATGTAATCCTGATTTAATTTCTCACAGATCTTCCCATGTTCACTGAACACCTACATGGCCAATTGGTAGAACAGTAGATGTATTAATTTGTATATCTCAATGATAATGTAAACCACATTAGATGACAGTGTTATGTTATACTAGATAGGGCGTGACGGTTTTCATTCTTGGCTTATCTTAGTTTCCCTCTTCAATCTCCCACTCGTTTTTATTTTATTTTTTATCTATACTATACTATACTTGTTATGCTGGTATTGAACTAACACCTATTTATTTTTTGTTGCATATAATATGTTTAAAATTTTCAATAACAAAACAATGAGGCCAGCAAGTATTTTTTGTTTCTGCAGAGATGTAGAGGAAAGTTAACAGTGACCACTCTGTCCTAACAGTCATTTAATCCTAAATATTTATAAATTTAGTTTGTGAGCCATTTTATTTTTACGTAACTCTTTAATGTTATTATATAATAATAATAATAATAATAATATGTTCTCTCATATCAGAAATGTGAAAGCACATTGATTGTGTTGCTCTCAGCAACATTTTCCACAATTTGAAGACAAATATGGCCTACATTATTGCTCATGTCTAAATTGCTATTTACCATTACATATATATGTCCATATAGCTTTTGTTCAAGTTTTAATTTTTGGTATAATGCAAATAAATATATCACAAAAAATGACTTCTTGTCAGAGTGCTTCACATAAATGAGATTTTGTTATTTTTGTCTTTATGGAATACTCTGGGTTCAATACAAGTTGAGCTCAATCAACAGCATTTGTGGCTTAATATTGATTACCACTAAACATTTTTTTTGGAGGGTTTAAAGGAAGAAATGTGAGGTTTATAATTTCATAAATGCACTTATGTTAAAACGCATGTATTATTTGAGCTTTTTAGAGTTGTTTTAGGGTTTGTTGACTACATCGTCATGGCAACGAAGTTGTTAAATTGGCTATAACTTTACACAGAAAAGGTTAGTAAATTTCATTACTTTCTACAATCAAAGCAACTGCCAGTTTTTTCTCTCTTCTAAATACATGTTTTCAATGTTTATTGTGCACAAATCCCACTGTATTGTGCAGCAAACTCATAAAATCGCTCCTCCATGAAGCTTTCTGCAACTCTTGTATGTGGAGGGCAGTGCGGCACTTGAAGCTGGCATTGAATGTAGTGTTGACACCTCGACTCAACTCATGTGAAATGCGCTTTACAATGACCAAAGGACATTATTGAAACTCAAAATTATTATTATTAGACTATTATTGTTGTATTTTCTTTAAACGCCATGCTCAGCAGTTTAAATACTGTTGGAATATCATACAATACACCTGCTTTGTTCTTAAAATGCTTAAATGTTCTACTGAAGTCAGTAGATTTGTGGTCATACAAGTTTTACTAAAGGATATGGTAAGGAAGTTTTTGAAACTCACTATTATTGTTGTCCTTTTGGTTGAAAAATAATGCTCAGACTGAAGGAAGACTATAGATCTGCTTTGTTCTTTTAATGCTTAAACACTATAAAGTCTCTTGGTAGATTTCGGTCATGAAGCGACTTAAAATGAGTCACAGACTCATAGTACATAAGATGCTCATGTCGCCACTAGTGACATTTCCAGAAGGGGTCACTGAACTTATCAGTTAATAAAATTAATCAAATATGTGACAGAAGCAAACCACACCAAAATACTCTTTATTTTGTAGCTAATTCTTCACAATTGTTATTTGCTATACTTTAATAATTAAAATCACTGCAATTGGTTCTTTTAGCTAATTCTTTAAAAAATATATATATATCCCTGGAAAAAAAATTTGTGGACCAGTGATTGTCTTACCTTTTTCGCACCTCATGAGTTTGAATCCCTGTAATTTGCTGTGGCATTGCAAGAACAAATCTACAAATTAGAAAAGAAGCAAATTTGTTGGTTTTTTTTCATTACCCAATTAGCACTCTTGCCATTTATGACCTCATTATACAGCATGCAAGTGACTTTCAATTTCAAACTTTACAAATAAACATGCTACTAAGACAGATAGAAAACATGGAAAGTTCTTGAAAAGGAAAACTATCGACGATGGTTTTGTGGGATAGTGGTGTGCCATGGTATTTATTTATTTTTATTCATAAAAAGTCTGCTTTGGCAGAAAAAAAGGTTGGGAAACACTGGACTAGAGTCCTTGTCTCATGTTAGTGCTCATGATTTTATACATATGCTTCAAAATTACATTTAATTTCTTTAGAAGTAAAACTTTTTACTTCTTTTTAGAGTGCAATCTTATGTATCCTTCTCACACATTAAATATGGGCAAGCCCCCAAATTAGTACTGTCATACTTAAAAAAAAAAAAAAAAACACTCATTCCATTGCTCAAACCTTATTAAGAAAATGAGGTACCGTTTGCTTGATAGAGGGATGAAGAAGGAACAGAGAGAGAAAGATGTTAATGGGGAAAGGTTTGGACTGAGGAAGAGGATACTTAACTACAGTACATAGACCACAGCAATATGTCCGTGGCAACACTCCAGATGTTATGAATATTCTCTTGGTAGGTTTTTAAAAGGTAACAAAAGGTCCTGTGAGAGCAGCACATGCTCAGAAAAATACTTGAAAGTATTTAATTAGTTTGGACTTGCTGAGACATGCTTAAGAGCTTAAACCCCAACTGGATTCCACTGTGAAGCATTTACATGTTTCCATTGATCATGGTATAAATAATGGGGGGTTGTGCTTGTGTGTTTTGATTATTGGGGGCGCCCCTGGGCACTTTTAATCAAGATTTCAAGTCGGGTTAGATGTGTTCAGTTTCAGTAATGTCGCCTGGTGGGGAAGTGAAGTTTATTTCAGGATTAACTTTGAGGTTTAGGAAGCAAAGATATATGTCAAAAAAAAAAACTTTTGGCTCCATCTCTTGTTTTCGCTGTTACATGCTTGTTGTGTTGTATTTTATTCCAGCATAATTTATAAATTCCATCTGTTTATTTGCACTAAACATTTTATCCACCATTTATATACTATCTGTATATTTATATATTATTTTATATAATTATATTTTGATGTGCATTTTTTATATTTATTTATCTTTTTCAGGACACTGTATTTTAAAGATAATTGTGTAAAATCCAAATAACTTCTTTCTTTTAAGATTTTTAGTGTAAAGGGTTTAAACCATGTTTTCCATGCTTGTTCAATGAACCATAAATAATTAATGAACATGTACCTGTAGAACCGTCATTAAGACACTAACAGCTTACAGACAGTAGGCAATTAAGGTCACAGTTATAAAACTTTGGACACTAAAGAGACCTTTCTACTTACTCTGAAATACACCAAAAGAAAGATGCCCAGGGTCCCAGCTCATCTGCGTGAACGTGCCTTAGGCATGCTCAATGAAGGCATGAGGACTGCAGATGTGGCCAGGGCAATACATTTTAATGGCCTTACTGTGAGTCGCCTAAGACGGCGCTACAGGGAGACAGGAAGGACAGCTGATCGTCCTCACAGTGGCAGACCATGTGTTACAACACATGCACAGGATCGGTACATCCGAATATCACACCTGCGGGACAGGTACAGGGTGGCAACAACGACTGCCCGAAGAACACACAATCCCTCCTTCAGTGCTCAGACTGTCCACAATAAGCTGAGAGAGGATTGAGGGCTTGTAAGCCTGTTGTAAGGCAGGTCCTATATTTTCGCTTGATATTTTCACCTATTAATATTTTTGTTGCACTAGTTGATTTAGGAAGTTAGCAGAATGTGTGTCACTTTGTCATTTATCTAGGTCATGTATATGCATACTGTATGGTCCACTAAAGAAGGCTGCAGATATTTTGCTGTGTCACAAACTTCAGTTGCCCTGAGGTAATAAAAACTCCAAATACAGCACTAGAGCAACCTTCAACCAATGTAGCAACAACATCACAGTAACAATTATGAATAAATAATGACATCTTCATTGCATCTTCCAGTGAATGTATTGTTATAAAACATAACATGTATAGTAATATTGAAGAACTGTACAATCCATTGCCGTTCAATGGACCATTTAATACACCATAAAGGACCATAAATTAAACATGGCATGTGATGAGCCAAATATTTTTTCTTTCTTTCTTTCTTTCTTTCTTTCTTTCTTTCTGTAGATACATTTGTAAATTCTGTCTGATGGTGGCCATCTGAGAGTACTAAAGTGATTTAATGTGTGAGTGCATCTCATTTGCAGTTGTAGCACTATAAAAGCTGAGTGCTTTAACATTGTTGTACTGTAAATTACTTATCCCCCCCACCCCTCTTACAGAACTGAACATAGTGCAGTCTTTAATCCCAGGAAGGGATTGGAAAAGTACAGAGGCTGCTAACAAAATCGGCATGATGTTCTCAGTAAACAGGAAATGAAGGAAGGGTTGAAGAAGGGGGTTATGGTCATTTAATTCCCTGGTGTCATGTCTGTAATGCTTTATTGTTGGACCTCAAGAACACCTCAACACTGTAATGGATTTATGGCAGAAATAAAGTGCCAATGCCAAGTGTGCCTCATAACATACTGCCAGCAGTGACCCATTTTTGGCTGACTCGTCTTATCCAGAATTGACACTTGTTTAAAATCATGATGGGATGGAAACTCTGTTAGCTCAAGAATAGGTTGTGTGGAAGCAGCTCATTACAATATACTGTACTTTGACCTCATATTTCATCGTGTTTATAGTTTTTTTATTGCTTTAACTGTACAATGTAAGATTCCATTGAAGACTACAGAAAGAATGAGCAGAACTTAAGTGATGTTTAGACCACTATCTTTTATATATGATGTTAGAATACATGTCCTGCTCCCTCAAGTGACATTTGAAATTTTGTTCACTGGAGGGAAGCTTCCTCAAAATGGATGCTCCCATAAGAATAATGGATTTCTTATAACCTAATATATTTCTCCCAATTTGGAATGTCCAATTCCCACTACTTTGTAGGTCCTCGTGGTGGCACAGTTACTCACCTCAACCTGGGTGGTGGAGGATAAGTCTCAGTTGTCTCGGCTTCTGCACATCTTATCATGTGGTTCGCTGTGCATGACACCGCAGAGACGCATGTGGAGGCTCATGCCACCATCCGCGATACATGCACAACTTACCACGTGCCCCATTGATGGCGAGAACCACTAATCGAGACCACAAGGAGGTTACCCCATGTGACACTACCCTCCCTAGCAACTGGGCCAATTTGGTTGCTTAGGAGGCCTAGCTGAGTGGAGTCACTCAGCACACCCTGGATTCAAACTTGCAACTCCAGGGTTGGTAGTCAACGTCAATACTCTCTGAGCTACCCAGGTCCACAACCTCATGTATTTCTAAAATCTCTGTATGGGGATCAGTCTGAATTACAGATGGACTGCATGCACCAGGGTATTTATTTATGTAAATATTTAACAATGCTTTTCACTACTTTGGTGAAGTCACTTAGAGTGCCAGTCTACTCAATCTGTGAAAGTAGCCAACAGGTTATTAGCTCTGCCACCAGAGCCAGAAGGTTTTGCTGTTGAATTTTTTAGATCTTATGCTACAGAACTTGCTCCACATTTGTTAGAAGTTTATACAGAATCATTAAAGAATGGAAAGCTTCCACCAACCAAGACACAAAATTAGTCTGATTCTTTAAAAGGACAAAGATCCAAACAAGTGCAAGAGTTATCTTTCAATTTCCCTGATCCAGCTAGACATAAAAATATTGACAAAAATCCTGGCTAACCGATTAAGTAAAGATATGATGTCTATAACACATATAGATCAGGTGGGTTTATTCGGGGCCACAGCTCTTCTGATAACATTAGGCGTTTCATCAATATCATATGGTCAGTGGCAAATATGGCTGCCTTGGCTTGGAGCTCTTCAGGTTTTTTGTTGTTTTTGTTTGTTTATCCGGTGTTTAGTAACCTTTTTCCAGTCAGTTTAACCAGGGACGAACTGCTGAATATACGGCAGCATATACCAGTCAACCTTTTCCCGGTTTTAGAATGTTCGGGTGTTTTGCTGGACATTTTAGTCAGAGGCACAGCTGCGTTGTTTAAACGCACTACGAGACGCAGGCGAGGGAGATGAGCCTGTGCGCTGGTGAAGCTCCGACGGCTCTGCTTTCATACAGGGCTGCCGAGCATTCATCTAGCGAATCTCCACTCTCTTCCTAACAAAACGGACAAACTACATCTCCTCACATGTACAAATAAGGACTTTTCAAACTCTGCTGCACTGTGCTTCACAGAAATCTGGCTGAGTGAATCCATTCTGGACAGCACGTTACATCTACTGGGCTTTCAGCTGTTCAGAGTGGATGGCATTGCAGGGTTAATGGGGAAAATGAGAGGCAGTGTGTAAAGGTATTCAGTGGAAAGGAGGAGGCGAGAACCGGCTTGATAATATAAATGATAGTTTTAATGAGAAACATAAAACAAAGACACAAACACATAAGACGGACATGTCCGCTAACGATCTCTCTCCCCCGCACGACACCCTGCAGTCGACATTTCTACCTCGGAGGCTTGATTAGCCTAATACGGGACCGGGTGTGTATGATTACGACCCGGCCCAGCCCTCCGCCCTGCCACACAGTGGAACATGCTTTTACATCAATGAAAGTACAGATGTAACAACATTAAAGAGGATGTGCTGTCCTAATTTGGAAGTTATGAACTGTAAGCCTTTCTACTCGTCGTGGGAGTTTTCCTCGTTTATTCTGGTGAGTGTGAATACAGCGCTGCAACAGCTGGCTGATTAAATCACAGAATATACAACATAACAACAATACACGGACTCAGTTATTATTATTCTTGGGGATTTTAACAAAGAAAATCTCACATGTGAACTGCCCAAATTCAAACAGCACATTACATGCCCCACCAAAGACAGGAACATGCTGGATCATTGCTACACTAAAATAAAGGATGCATATCACTTTGTCGCTAGAGCAGCTTTGGGACTCTCTGATTATCTTGTTAATTTTCTTCCAAACTACAGGCAGACATTAAAATCAACCAAGCCAGTAGTAAGGAATGTACAGAGTTGGACCAATGAAGCAGAGCGGGTACTACAAGCCTGCTTCGATTTCACGGTTTGGAGTGTTTTTGAGGCTGCAGCCACAGACCTGGACGAGCTCACAGATACGGTTACATCATATATCAGTTTCTGTGAGGATTTGTGCATTCCTACTAGGACTTATTTATCATTCAATAACAATAAACCATGGTTAAACTAAGACAGCTTTGTCCTGCCAAAGAGGATGCTTACAGGGGTGGGTGTAAAGTCTTGTAAAATCAGGCCAGAAACACACTGAATAGGGAAATCAGAGTGGCTGAAAGAAGTTTCTCTGAGAAGCTGATAAACAAGTTTTCAGCTAACGACCCTGAATCAGTATGGAGTGGCATGAAACAACTCACAAATTACAGGACTCCTACCCCCAACCCTGTGGTGTACCAATAACTGCCTGACGTCCTGTATGTGTTCTACTGCAGATTTGAAAGGACCAATCCCTCACCCTACACCCGCTCTGACCTTCACTTCACATAAACACCAACACCTCCTGCAACCCCCATCCTCCCCCATCCTGATACTCAACCTGCACTTAAGATCTGTCAAGATGATGTGTGCTGGGTTTTTTGGAAACAAAAGACGAGGAAGGCTTCAGGCCCAGATGGCATCTCACCAGAGTGTCTTCAATCCTGTGCTAACCAAATGGACCCCATCTTCACACAGATCTTCAATAGAACATTGGAACAGTGTGAAGTCCCATGCTGCTTCAAACGCTCAATCATTATCCTTGTCCCAAAGAAACCAAAAATCACAGGACTTAATGACTACAGATTTAGTCATTTGAGAGACTGGTGTTGGCCCACCTGAAGAACATCACTGGACCCTTTCTAGATCACCTTAAATTTTCTTATCGTGCAAACAGGTCTGTGGATGATGCAGTCAACATGGGATTGCTTCATATCCTGCAACATCTGAACAGACCAGGGACATATGCAAGGATCCTTTTTGTGGACTTCAGTTTGGTTTTCAACACCATCATCCCAGCTATACTCCAGAACAAATTACACCAACTCTCTGTTCCCATGTCTATCTGTCAGTGGATCACCATCTTTCTGACAGACAGGTAGCAGCTTGTGAGACAGGGGAAATTCACTTCCAGCACCTGTTCAATCAGTATTGGTGACCCCCAGGGATGTGTGCTCTCCCTTCTACTCGTCTCCCTCTACACCAATGACTGCATCACCAAAGACCACTCTGTCAAGCTCCTGAAGTTTGCAGAAGACACCACTGTGTCTGCATATAGGAGGGAGGCTGAACGGCTGGTTGTCTGGTGTAGTCATAACAACCTTGAGCTGAAAATGCTCAAAACGGTGGAGATGATTGAGGACTTTAGGAGGAACACCCCAACACTGACCTCCCTCTCCATTCTAAACATCACTGTGGCAGCAGTGGAGTCATTCAGGTTCCTGGGCACTACCATCTCACAAAACCTGAAGTGGGAGACACACATTGACTCACAAGGGCCAGCAGAGGTTGTACTTCCTTTGCCAGCTGAGAAAGTTCAACCTGCCACAGGCGCTGCTGATACAATTCTACTCAGCAGTCATTGAGTCTGTCCTCCGCACTTCAATAATTGTCTGGTTTGGTTCAGCTATGAAATCAGACATCAGAAGACTACAAAGGACAGTTCGGTTTGCTGAGAGGATTATTGGTTGCCCCCTGCCCCCTTCAAGAATTATACACTTCCAGAGTGAGGAAAAAGGCTGGAAAAATCCCTCTGGACCCCACTCGCCCTGCCCACTACCTTTTTGAACTGTTGCCTTCAGGCCGACGCTTCAGAGCTCTGAGCACCAGAACCGTCAGGCACAGGAACAGTTTTTTTCCCTCAGGCTATCCATCTCATGTACAGTTCAAATTGTCCCATTTCGCAACAGTTGCAATACATAGTTTAATCTTTTTTATATTTATCCAACACATCTACCTCTTCTCTTCTGCCATTTCTGCCATTACATTCCTCTGGAAGTACAAAAATAAACGTGCACTGTACATAACAGATAACAGATTTGTATTAGAATCGCACTATGTATGTGTGTCTCTGTGTGTATGTACGTATGTGTATAATTATTTTGTATTATTTTTGTATTATTATCTATGTCATGCTGCTGTTTTTGTATTGTTTTTGTATTGTTGTGCACTGGAAGCTCCTGTATGTGTAAACATACTTGGCAATAAAGCTGATTCTGATTCTGAATGATCAGACTCTGGTCACTGCTATCTCACTTGACGCAGAAGAGGCATTTGATATGGTAGGATGGGATTATCTTTTTAAGATTTTGGAAATATATGGGTTCGGGAATACTTTTATTGGATGGAGTAAGTTACTTTATAGACTGGTAGTGGCGGTACAAACAAATGTATTAATTTCAGATTATTTTACTCTGGATAGGGGCACCCGGTAGGGTTTCCCTCTTTACCCATTATTGTTCTGTTATGCCCTGGAACTATTAGCAGCTGCGATAAGAAAAGAGGATGATTTTCCAGGGGTAGTGGAAGGAGGTAAGCTTTTGCTTTACGCAGATTATATTTTATTATTTTTCTCCGACCAAACTAGATCTATACCTTGCCTTCTCAGAATTATTAATACCTTTTCAAAGTTCTCAGGATACAGAGTCAATTGGTCTAAATCCGGAGCTTTGGCTCTGACAGTGCACTGCCCGTTAACAGCTTTTCAGCCGGGTGCCTTCCAGTGGCCCAAACAGGGTATTTGAGCATTTTAGCAAATTTGTGTGATTTAGTTCGTTCATTTTGACCCCTTAATTAAAAGGTTTTCGAGCGATGTGTGCAGGTGGGCTTCATTATATTTATCTATGATTGTGAAAATTAATTTTATTAAAATTAATTCTATTCCAAAATTAAACTACCTTCTGCAGTCTCTCCCTATAGATGTCCCCCTCTCTTATTTCAAGCAATTTGATAGCATCGCAAAGTCCTTTATTTGGAATGGTAAATGTCCTATATTACATTTTAATACGTTGCATAGGCTGATCGACAAAGGTGGGCTAGGACTACCCAAATAATTTTTTTTATTATACATTTGGTCTTTGACATTTCGCTCACTGGTCACTTCCACCTGAGAGAGCCCCTCCCTTGTTTTGTATTGAATGGGAATTTCTTGCCCCTTTTTCACCATTGCAAAGCCTTTCTATCAAACTAACACACCCTGTTATCTTGCATTTGCAGTATGGACAAAATTGTACAGAATGTTTAATTCGGACATTCATTTAAATGTTGCCTCAAGCATATTGCTGGGATATTTTGGGATTCCCAGACCTCAGTTTTTTAGGTATCATAGGGACAATGGGAGTCTATGGCAGATACTTGTACCATTAAAATCATTCCCAGCATTTGGGAGCAACTTTGCAGACACCAAAAACAATATGTAATTCCCCACATTTGAAAAGAACCAGTCGCCTCTGACAGTGAAGTCAATACAATTTCTAACTTGTTAACAATCCATTTTGAGGAGTTTTTGAGCTTTTTCTATAAAAGGCATATTATTTTCATCCACAGTAAAAAAAAAAATAAATGTTTCAGGAGATTGTTCACTTGAGGTAGAATCAGCATTTCTAAAATATATCATATGTTTTTCTTACTGTCACAGATACTGTATATGCAAGAAATGGATGAATCTAACATTTTGAAATGCTCAAATGAAAACATGCCTGAAAATTGCTGATACTGTCTGCTAGATGAAAACTAGTCTCAGCTTGTTTGAGGTATTAGTGCGCTGGGGGGATTGAATTCGATCTTTGTCTTGGTTTGTTCTGTATGTGAAGCATGTACTCTGCTGAAGGGTTAAGTTTATGTTTTTCATCTGATAGATGGTGACTGACTAATCGTCTTCATCATTGCTACCACCTACTTTTCACCTCCACAGGTACTCTAAGTCATTCATGAATCAGTATCTCAATGCCCAAAGCATCCAATTCAGACTAATCCCCTGGCAGGCGGTCACCAAGCGCACAGCAGCCATTCAATCATTAAGCAGCTGCTACACAGTAGAGCCCAGCCCCTAAAATCCCCAACATGACCCTCTTAGAGAGAGAAAAAGCCAGCCGCAGTATTTCTTGTGCACACAAGTGAACACATATACAGTACATGCAGGTTCACACATGCATATGCATACCCCTTCTCTACACTATCATATAATTACAACAGACCAGATTAAAGAGCTGTCTAATGTAAGAATAGTATTCTACCAATCAGTCAAACTGTATAAAAAATTTATTTGTCATCAAAAGCAATTTTCTAAATGGCAATTTGTCTACTTGGCACTACTTTGCTATTAGAACATTGATTTCAGAGCTATACTCACACAGGTCTTAATGTCAAATGGCTTATCCTGCTTTAACTGATGGCAAAAGCAAACAAACAAAAATTATGGAAATGTCTAAACAAAATGTCCTGCGTGTGAGTCTTTTTAAAAATAACACTTTACATTAATGTTCCCTTTGTTAAGGGTTTGTAAAGGGTTTGATTAATGACTAATTAGTAATTTACAAATGCGCTATTTAAATCATTGATAATAAAAGGGGGACTTTCATGCAATATTGCCAAATAGTCAGCTTTTTAACTCACATGTTATAAATGAATTATAAATACACATATTCATACTAACATTAATCAAAAACATGCAATGCACCAATTCATGATCTATGTCACAATGCAGCAAAAAAAAAAAAAAAAGATTGTAGTGAGATCAAAAAGTGGGTTTATGTCATTTTGCTACAGTCTTACATTTCATGTCACTTTCCATTTGTTGATGTCAAAAAGAATGGTGCTACTCTGAGTGGTGTCCCAATTTACCTAATCCTAGTTACCTAAAGTCCTTTGCAAAAACACTTTTTTAAAATTTGTCATGATCATTCACAGCATGTATATTGTATTATACAGTACAACAAAGCCTGATGACCATTAAACCACACAGAACTTGATGTACACAGGTTTCTAATGTTACTGAATTCTTCACATGTGTTCACTTTACATTAAGGTACATTTTCATAGGTTACTAATGTTGAGTTTGTGTTTTATTAAGCATTTATAACATGTAAGGTAAAAGGACACTGTTTGGCAAGTATTGCATTAAAATGTCAACATTTTTATGCACGATATCGTGTGACTTTAGAGGATGATTATTATACAGTAAATGTTTATTGCCATGTCAGAAATGTACTTTTAACATTAATTGCACCCTTGATTTGATTTTCAGGTGAATTTTTAACCTTTATGAGGATAATTTTGTTCTAAACATATAAAACAAACTGTTTATATCAAATACTTACACTGAATTATTAATGAATGCAAATTTTCATGATTGAAATGTACTCTTAAAATTAAATCAACATCAACTACGTGATAATATGTATAGCTAGGACTAGAAAATGAAGAACTAAATTAGATGCTACCATTCAAAACAAAAGCATGTCATAGAAATAAGCCACAATCAGTACATTCCTACATTTGCTGTCCTGTGTAAAAACAATATTCTCTAATGACAGCATTGTTCTTACAACTCACTATGTACTCCATCATAGAGCCACCTGTCACACTAACAGAGGACTGTCCTACCCTTGAGGATTCAAGAGTTCAGATAGATAGGTGCATGTGTAGCAAATTTGTGCTTCTAATTTACCATAGAGGCATATGTGTTGACAATCATTGTGCTGTTGGCTTTTTAAAAAATGTTTTGAGAAGTATCATGAATTCTTATTATGTCATGATGAAGAATCCAGACTACCTTGAAATTAATAACATCTGGACAAAATGTTTTACATTTGAGGATTATTGCCAAGCTCATATACTACATGTACCTTAAATCAGCTATGTTTGTTGTTTGGATAACAATGTAGGACGGGTGATTCAAACGATATTTCGTTGCCAGTATAGGTTAAAAAGACATTGATGATATCACTTTCATGATAACTTTCACTTTACAGGCTATGTCTCTGTCCTGATGCAAACAGTTCCACAAATGGACACCCGCTTTCCCTAAAATGCAAAACTGTGGATTTGACTTCATGTAACACAGAGCTACTCTACAAGGATACAATACTATGCCATCTATAACAGCACTAAACTTGTAGTCCATAAATTGGTCATTCCTGGGATTCAGTAATATTTCAACTTGGAATTATTATTATTTTTTTAAACAAATGTGATTAATTGTCTGAATACACAAAATAAGGTACATGTCAAACCATCATATATACCCACCGCCCCCCAGATTTAATTATTTATTTTTTAATTCATTTAAAATGTAAATAATTTATAATTTTTTTAATTTAAAAATAATTCAAAAGTGCCTCGGGAACATGACAAAATTATTTTATGATAAAGTTGGGGTTTTTTAATGCAATAATTATTTTTATTCATAATGGACCATATAAAAATCTTTAAAAAGCGTTCAACGTTTCATTTCAGTGAACCACCAGCACTTTAAAAAAAAGTCTGAAGAGCAGTAATATTACCGAGTCCAGGAATGACCCAATTGTCATAACCTCAAACGAGTGATTTGCTTAGTAGTGCGTGAGCGTGGGGGTGACAGATTGAGAGATTATGAGAGGGACAGAAAGCGAGATAGAGAGTGAGAGGCTATTGGCTACAGACCGTTTCAAACTGCTTCGCGTGTTACCACGGAAATCATCGCGTTTGAGTTCAGTCTGAGCTGGATGCCCGGTCGGCTTTTATCCTGATTAAATAACGGCCAGACAGCGAGAGTCCTACAGCGTTTGGTCCTCTATACTCTCCGTTTGAGCAAGAAGTTAAGGGCGATTTAACTATCTATAGAGTACTGGATGCCGGGTTTCTGTTTATTTCGAAGCGTGGTCGCGCTGAAATGAAATATCTTCCTGGAAAGAAGCACGAACAGGACCACACTGCACCGCAAAGCAAGAAAACACCGCTTAAAGGGCTCGTTCAGACCGAACACGTTTTTGCGCTTAAAAGACGCAACTAGACGCAGCGCAACGAATAAAACCGAACTCTGCTGTATCTAGACGCGTTTTAACTTGACACGGCGCAATGTCAAAGACGGCTGTCTAGCCTAGCGCATGTTTACATAGATAAAAACAACTTAAACAACCCGTTTTGGTGTGAACGGCCCCTTTAACGGGTACAACTGCACTTAACCTTGGAAAAAAGGAGAAATGAGTCGCAACACAGACAGTTGAATGGTGAGAACTGCTCGCTCTTCCCCTTTTGAGATAAAACATAGTTACGATACACGATGCGCCAGACTCATATGACTGTTACCTACCACAGTACATCTTCATTTGACGGAGGAAACCGCTACATTAATTATGCACGGGCAGAGCATGCTTAGTACACCGAGGGGTGACGCTCGGTTTCTGAGACCGGCCGGGTGCGCGACCGTGTCCCACATGACCTAGTTTCAACGAGAAGCTTGAGTGCATGAGAGATGCAGCCGCAGTGAGAAGCGAAAGTGACATCCAGTACTAAACATGCACACTTGTTTAGTTGCTCACATGTGTGACCGGGACGAAAGTATTGTGGACCTCATTTGACAGAGACGTGACCTGAACGTCACGGCCAGATCATTCACATGGAAGACTTTCAACGATGATCCATGAGCCATCCGCAGTGAACTATTTATGTTGTTTTTAAATGAATTTACCTCGCCAATAACTTTCCAGACTTGAGTGAAGAGCAACCTTTGCACCTGCAACAGCATCGGATTATTTATTTCTGCTGAGACAACAGTCATTTTTGGACATGGAGCCACATGAATTGCCTTTACCAGCTGCAATCTGCACATTATCACACTAAATGCTTCAAATGGATTACTGCACTTTGTTGAAAGATAATTGCATTCCTGAAATCAGTTTTGAAAGCAATACTGGCTAGAAAAATGACTAATGGCTTTATGTGAAATAACATTAATTTTAAGCTCAGGTGAAAATTCTGCAGTCTTTGTCTTCTGAAGCAGTGTGAACATTATTGAACCAGAGTTCAGCAACCATGTGGTCGTTGCCATTAGTACGTCACACTGATGTTCCTCCAAGAGTGACTGAGAACTTCATTCTGTCAGGTTATCGTTTCCCCAACTATAGCCTCCGGCAGTGCCTGGCCTCTGCTTTTCGTCCCACCAATGAGACTGGAAACTTCTGGACGCACTTCCTCCCTATATTTGTGTTCGCCTTCCACTTTCTGGAGGTGTTTGCGTGGGAAGGAGCGCCAGAACCTAGCAACCCTTTTTTCTACCCGTTCTGGAACTACTTCCTTGGGGTGTTCTACCTGCTGCTAGCCAGCAGCCTGGCTCATCTACTCAACTCCATGTCTCTCATCATTCGAGAAATCTGTTTCTTTGTGGACTATGGAACCATCAGTGCATATACTGTGGGTTCCTCGCTGGCATATTACTACTACATCCATCCTCAAGCAGGAATTTTAGAGATTGGGCTGTGGGGACGGAATGCTTCCCAAAGAAAGGGCCTGGACATTGATGAGGAGGTGTGGCCCTCTACATCTCCGCCCTCTCATCTGTGGGGGTTCCGCACATTTTTTGAAAGCCTCTACATCCCGTCCTCCTTCCTGGTTGCTATCGTATGTGTTCTCACCTGCTGCAACACCAGACAGCGTTGGCGGAGGTACCGCTATGCTGTGCGTACCCTTGTCTTCCTCCTCCCCTTTTTCGTATCCTCCACCCCTGTTTTCTATCGTCTCCTGAGTCCCTCCCCTTACACCCCACCTGCTCCCTCATCCTCCTCCCCTGATTTGTTCTCTACCATGTCTGCCTTTTTCTACCGCCACTGCTTCTGGCTGGTGGTATCTGCCATCTTCAATATCAGTAAGATTCCAGAGCGCTTTTCTCCAGGGAATTTTGATATCTGGGGTCACAGCCATCAGTGGTTCCATTGCTGCACCTTCCTGTCCATTCTGGACGAGCTCCAAATGATCAAAGTGGAGATGCGGGCCCTGCTTCTCAGCCCAGCACTTGTACTGTCGCCTGCAACTCCACCTAGGCTCCCTGGACCAACGCTCTGGTCCACTTATGGGGTTATGGTGCTCCTGCAGGTGTGTATAGCGAGCATCATAGGCTGGTTTGGCTGGGATGCATATCAGATCTATGCACCAGAGCAAAACAAGCTGAAGAGACATTAGGAAGTGCCACGACATGTTGGTCAGATTGAAAACTATCCATTAGCATGAGGATTTTACTCTGTTAAAGACATTATAAGGTTGACTTTCGACCCTTGCTGGCTGAACTTTTCGAACAATAATTCAAAGTGTGGGCCGAGTTCAGTCAAATATAAAAATTCTGTCATCATTTACTCACCCTCATCCCTTTAATAGAAAAACTAAATGCTCAGAGACATTATCATTTGACCCAAATTCTGAATGTTTTAGCAACTTTCAGTATAAGTGCGGTCAAGGGATGTTGTTATCTTGTTGTAGGTGGCCAAGTGCCCTGCTGCTCTCTAGTCAGCAAGCTGACTGTGCCGCATTTGCTCCTCTGGGAATGTATAGTTGTACTTACGTTTTTGTTCCAGAATATTCTCAAAATTCTCACTTAAGAGGGATTCAAAATTATGGATCATTGATAGTTTTGTAGGAGACTCTTTATTGTACTAACAATCTTATTCTCTCTCTATCAGTCTCTCCATCTCACTTTTTCTCTCATCCACCCACTCACATTTCCTCCCTCTTTTTAACAAACCCTTTGAACAGGAAGTGCAGACAAACAGCATGCAGACAAGCACAAATAGCTTCAGCCAAAATGTGTGAGGCTGAGGGAAATGAGAAGGGTGCGGTTTCATGCTGCTTTACACCTAGCGCTGCACTTTACAACCCTTATTTTGAATGAACTTTACAGCTTCCCTCAATCACTACTATGAATTATAGATTTTAATTAAGATGTGAGACAGCACAGGTAGTAACTGTAGATTTCAATTTAATTGCTTTATCTACTTTAATCTATGCATGGCAGTTGATTGTACACACTTTTCCATGACTTGACAATTGGTTTTAAGGCCTAGAATTGATCGGAGGACCGAATGGAGAAAAACAAAGCCATATCGTTGTTTTAAAAACATATCAGCAAGTACTGTTTTTTTTACAGTAAAGTCCAGTTTTGCAGAAGCAGATTAACTGTAGTCATAGACTTCACAAAATGATCGGTGGCAGATCAGCATTATTAAAACAGTCCAAGAGTAAGGATTCAACCTAATTGTGTACAGCCTTGAGGGTATCACTGGGCTTTCTACTGGTAAATTGTGATTCCATTCAACCAATCAGATGCTTTCGGTAAGCAGTGCACTTATGAGTGTGCTAAGTGCTTTAGTGAAACACTGACTGGTAATACTTGCTGTTTATTTAGTCTGAGAGTATGGTGTGGTTTAACAATATTTGTGAATTTCTGCATCAACATTTGTCAGTCTACTGCATGTGTTTCTGTTGCTGTGAATGACAAATTGGAGTTGATGATATGTTGTGGCTGTCAAAAATGATGTTTTGTCTCTGTTGTTCTGTCCTCATAATTCTAAGTCAGGCAGGCTGAATAGTTGCAATAAGTGTGAGGACATATTTAGAGCATTTCCTTACTTTGTCTTTTTTATCAGATGAACTCATCATTCATTAATTTTGCAAGCCATGTAATAGTCAGTTCACTCTAATTCTGTTTACCAGTTGTTACATTGCACTGTTGCGCATGCTTAGTATTAAATTAATCTAGACAGAATTTATGATTGGCACATTAATGTTTCTGCGTTAGTCTTTGATTTTATAGGAATGGTTTGCCCAAAAATGAAAATTCTCTCATAATTTACTAACCCTTAGCCCATCTCAGATGTGTAGATTTCCTCTCCAGAATACAAACAAAGATTTTGTTTAAGAATATCTCAACTCTGTAGGTCCATACAATGCATCTGAATGGTGACCAGAACTCCAAAAAGCACATAAAGGCAGCATAAAAGTAATCCATACGACTAGAGGGTTTAAATCCATGTCTTCAGAAGTGATATAATTGGTGTTGGTGAAAAAAAATATCAATATTTCATTCCTTTTTTACTATAAATCACCACTTTCACTTCCACATTCTTCTTTTGTTTTTGGTGATTTTCCATTCTTCACGCATATCGTCACCTATTAGTCAAAGGTGGAAATGTATAGTATAAAGGACTAAAAAAAGGACTTAAATATTGATATGTTTATCACCCACACCTATTATATCACTTATTGAAGACATAGATTAAACCTCTGGAGTCTTATGGAATAATTTTATGTTGCCTTCATGTGCTTTTTGGAGCTTCAAAGTTCTGGCCACCATTCACTTTATATCACGCATTATATGAACCCACAGGACTGAGATATTATTAAAAAAAAAATCTTAATTTGTGTTCTGCTGAAGAAAGAATTTCATACACGTGGGATGGCACGAGGGTGAGTAAATGATGGTATAATTCTCTTCTTGGGTTTGACTATTCCTTTAAAAGTGACCCGTCATACATTTTAATCCCAATTTAAAATGTTGAGCAGGCTTGTCTACAAAAATTGTTTTGAGAGAGCATTTTTGGACTTTCTTCCAAAACTTGCATTTGCATCATTTTTTTGGCATCGTGCAGAAAGCAGGTCTGACAAATGTCAGTACAATTAGGACAATGTTTGTCATCTCTTATTGCTGTCCTTACGCTGTAATAAGATATATAGTTATAGTTCAAATGTACAAGAGTCTAAACCTGTATCAAATATATGTTTCATTTACAGTATGCTGTGAAGGCAGACAAAAATATGAATATTTAAAAAAAGAATATGTTTGATACTGGTTGATTAGAAATTCTAGTTCTAGAACAGTTTGCCTAGAACAGTTGTAGTTCTCAGGGGAGAAGACTTGCGATCTTAATGCACTGGTAACTATGCTGTATGCCGAATGCTGTAGGGTGAATTTATCGTCATGGTTTATTCAAGTAGATCATGCTAATATATCTTATTTATTAAGATATAGGATTAAATGTGAAAATGTAGGATATTTACAGTTTTAGCACATATTAATATATATATGATTATTTTACCACTAGATTCTATTTCAAAATGTATATTAAGAGATGATTACTAGAGATCAATAAATTGAAATGGTAAATCTGCCTTGTCTATGTTTTTATTAAATTAGTGTATACACTGTATGCAAAGTAATGTTTATTTAAATATTCACTCCTTTCTTAATAGAAATGTATATGCAATGCAGACCTGGAATTGTAGACAACTTTTTTTATGCCATCTTCTCTTAAACTATTTCACAGCTGAACATTTAAATGAATTTCAATTGCTTATTTATACATATGCATGTTTTAAAAAAGTACAGTTTTGTAGTCACAATTCCAGGTCTGCAGGTGTGTGTTTGCCTGTATTTGCATTTTCATATCCGTGTGTGATTGACTACTGCTCAGTAACAGGAGCAGCTGAGATGCTTATATCAACGCAACATTCCACTCTCTCTCTTCTCTCTCTGTCTTACATTGTTACATAAGTGCATGCTTTTCAAAATGACACAAAACTAATCATATATTCTGGAGATATATATATATACAGCAATGGCGTCAGGCTATCATTCAGATAATAGTGTGGGAAAGATGCCTTGAATGAGAAAAGGAAAGAAGGTACACATTTTCCATTGCTCTGCTTGTTTTGGCTCAGCTCCAGTACACTGCAGACACCAAATGCACAGTATCTCTAGATCTGTCCACTTGATGGAGACATAGTCGTTTGCCGTCTACTGGCCTGCAACACTTTGTTCTATTGGATAAATCCTTTGTGGCCCTTTGCAACTTGTGAACAAAACATAGATTTAAAGAAACATTATAATTTAAAGCAATATTCCGGGTTCAGTACAAGTTAGGCTCAATCTGCAGCATTTGTGGCAAAATGTTAACTACCACAAAAATTATTTTGTCTTCTTTAGAAAAAGCAAAAATCAAGGTTACAGTAAGGCACTTTCAATGGAAGTGAATGGGGGCCATTTTTGGAGGGTTTGAAGAAAGATAATTTTATAAAAGCATTCTTCTGTGAAAACCTGTGAATTATTTGAGCTCTAATATTGTTTAAATTAACGTTTTTACAATCATTTTAGGGTTTACTGTGTTTCGTCATCATAGCAACAAAGTTGGAAAATTGGATATAGCTTTGAAAGGTTAGGAAGCTATTTTTATACACAAAAAAAAAACACAAATATAATTTACGTCTTGTGGCTATAGTTTTGAAACTGCATTTTAAAGTTGACAGATTGGCCCCATTCACTTCCATTATAAGTGCTTCACTGTAACCTTGATTTAAAAATGTAAAAGAAGGGACGAGTAGAAATACATTTTTGTGGTTATCATCATTATGCCACAAATGCTGTCGATTGAGCTTAACTTGATCACAAAATATTCCTTTAAAGTGAACATTGTCTCATATCAAAATGTTGCGTCGTACAAAAACACAACTAAGAAACATAGACTTGATAGCATATCTATTCAGTAACTTTACTCATCCAGTACAGTCCATAGGTATCTAATATGTTACCGACACAATGTGACAGATTTCTGAATCTTACTGTGTTTTCTCTGTCTTGGTATTAGTAGAGAAAAACAAACACCAAGCTGAGCAGCATTATATGTAGTTACAACTGTATGTAACAATAAACCTCCCAGTTATAAATAAAAAGATGCAAAATAACAATTAAAGATTTAGTTTATTTAAACATATCAATGACTTGTGATTAAATTAGTCCAGAGTTGAAACCTGTTTCCCTCAAGGTGGCTGTGAGGTCAGCATGCTTTTTTTGCGAGATTGACCAGTGCTTTATCATGCACTGACTTGTGCTGAAGGGCAAAGCTGGATGTGGTCAGAGTGCCGACACCTTCATCATTCACGAGACCCATCAACACATAGTTCACTCCTATGAAAGATGATCAGATCATTAAATAAATGTAGAGTCAGTGGAATGAAATAAAGTTCAAAGTTGTACAATGATAATCTTTATTATATCAGTGAGCAATATGTATTCTGCAAAAGCATCCCTTGAATTAAAGGAATGTTCCGGGTTCAATACAAGTTAAGATCAATCGACAGCAATTGTTGCATAATGTTGATTATCACAAATATGATTTCGACTCATTCCCCATTTCTTTAAAAAAAGCAAAAATATAGGTCACAGAAAGGCACTTACAATGGAAGTGAATGGGGCCAATTTTTGAACATTAAAACACTCACGGTTTAAGGTATAGCCACAACACATAAAGGGTATGCGTGTAAAAAAAATTACTTGTTTACTAACCTTTTCTTTGTAAAGTTACAGCCAATTTTACAACATTGTTACCATGATGATGTAATGTCAACAAACACTTAAACCCTAAACGACAATTTAAACATCTCAAAAATTGTCTCATCTTCTTAACATCTCAAATAATTCACATGTTTTAACAGAAGAATTACTGTAAGTGCTTTTGTAAAATTACCAGCTTCATATGTTTGTGTTTAAACCCTCCAAAAATTGGCCCCTTTCACTTCCATTGTAAGCGCTTCACTGTAACTCAGATTTTTGCTTTTATAAAGAAAAGGAGGAACGAGTCGAAATGACTTTTTGTGATAATCAACATTACGCCACAAATGCTGCCGATTGAGCCTAACTTGAACCCGGAATATTCCTTAAACTTTATTGTACATATTTGGCCACTAGAGGACAAACAGATTCTAAACAATGCAAGCATTATTCTACACATAAAACACTGGTTGTAGATCAACAGTGTGTGTGTGTGTGTGTGTGTGTACATGTTAATACTACATTTGGTCACCACAAGCATAGTAAAGCCTGAGATCTCCTACATTGTGGGGTTAAGCCAACAGTCACCATGATGGAAATGGCTTATTAAACATACTAAATGATGTTTTTATGAACATGTAAATTTGCAAAAAGGTTTCTGTGAGGGGTTTAGGGCTAGGGTTAGTTGATAGAAATTACAGTTAGATCTGTATAAAATCCATAAATTGCATGTAAGTCTTTGGAGAGATAAAAACAAGTTTGTTTGTGTGAGCGTGTATTTATCACTTTGTGGGTACCAAATGTCCCCATAAGGATAGTAAAACCCGAAATGTTTGACCTTGTGGGGACATTTTGTCGGTCCCCATGAGGAAAACAGTTTTTTGAAAATGTAAAAATGCAGAATGTTTTCTGTGAGGGTTAGGTTTAGGGGTAGGGTTAGGTTTAGGTTTAGGGGATAGAATATGAAGTTTGTACAGTATAAAAACCATTATGTCTATGGAAAGTCCCCATAAAACATGGAAACACAACGTGTGTGTGTATGTGTGTGTGTGTGTGTGTGTGTGTGTGTGTGTGTGTGTGTTCCGTTTACCTTTACGCAGTGCTGGACACTTCATGCACGTCGCTGCCAGTGTGACAGACATGGTGGGTCCTCTCTTTTTGACATTAAGTCTACCTGTCTTAAATATCTTTATGATGGACAAGTCTACTTGTGCACTGCCTTGAGTTCCTGGAGTCACTGATGTCACTTTACCAGTCAGCACTGTGGGAGAAACAGAGGGATTTGAGAAAAACAGTGTTGAAAACTTGGACATACAGTATATACTGTGTACAGTGTGCCCAAAAAAATATTAGAAAATTTTCGGACACTTCAGCCACACTTAAAATATGATGAATGTTAGATTAACCAAGTGATATCTGTAAACAAACAATCCTCCCTCAGAACAAACCATTTTTGCTATTAGTTTAAAACCAACTGGCCCCAAGGTAATTTATAGAAGTAGAAATATATAGAATATATGTATGAAGTCAGTGCCCCATCCAGTTCACACATATGTCAAAGATGGCTAGTCCTACATAGAGTAGTAACTAGTTCATCACATTAAATATGGAAATGTTTTTCAAGTTTGACAACCAGAATGTGTCTAAATACTTTTTGTCCTTATTTGTAGCATTTGAAAACTATCAAACTTCTTTTTGAGAAATGTTTTGTTTGGAAACTGTTTATGCTATATTTCTTTAAACTAAATGCCACTTGGTTTGAAATTATGTGTGATGTAGTTAAAATACATTAATACAGTTTTACGTGATGCATAATATTCCAAATACTTTTTGGGACCAGGTGTATGCACTGTATTTATTGTTTGTTCAACATTGTATTATTGCACGATTATGGTGTGTGTTGTACAGTTGCATGCAGATTCCAACTAAAAAATGAAAGAAAAAAACAATCAACAAATATTGAAATTAGATAGAAAATAAAAATCTGTTCATCAAAGCCAAATTTTAACCATCAGTTCTTGACATAAACACATAGCGGTTTGCTTTAGCTCTCCTTCAGTTAGTCCATCATTACTGCCTGAAAAGCAGCCCTGCACTAAAAGCTTCAAATTGACATTCTTCATATAAGAGCACAGATAAGCACCTGGGGTCCATGTATGTGGCAGGCAATTAGAGGAGAAGAGAGTAGACAGAAATGGCAGGATAATAAAATATAAATAAGGCAACTCACCAAAATGACTGGGGCAAAATTGGGTCACAAGTGTGCCTATTCTCTTGCATGGTAGTGAACACTGTGGGCTCACCACCGAAGCTGGAAGATACAGATAAGCACACACACATTTAGTCAAGCACAAAAACACAAATCAAAATACTGCACCATCACACAGCTACAATGTATTTATTTATGTATGTATTTTTACCTGCATTTGTTGTTGTTGTTTTGTTCCCAGATTTTGTAATGGGACTAGTCTTTGGCTTTGCTGTTGGTTTTGCACCAAGTTTAGGCTTTACTTTTGGATTTGCCATTGTACCTGTTGGCTTTGGTTGATGCTTAATTGCAGATTTAGCTGTTGGCTTCGTCTTAGGCTTTGCTGTCACTTTTATGGCAGGTTTCGGTGTGACTCTAGTATCAGATCTTGTAGTAGGCCGTACTGGTTTGGGCCTGGGTTTTGGCTTTGATATAGGCTTAGGAGTTGGCCTAGATTGCATGGGCCTTGTCCGAGATTTTGGTGTTGGCCTAGGCCTTAGATTAGGTTTAATTTTAGGTTTGAGTCGGGCTGGTGAAGTAGTGGATTTAGTAGGTATAGTTTTGACTCTGGGCCTAGGTGATATGTCCAGGTCAGAAATGGTTGTGCGGGAGCCACGGGGGATACTGTTGTACTGGGCCATGAATCCTGCAGCTGTGACACTGAGATCTGATACAAAGTGCACCAATAGCTCATTTCCATTGGTCACTACCACACTGGCAAACAGAGATGTAAAGACAGTTATTATTAGTAGTTATATATACATATATATACATATATATATATATATATATATATATATATATATATATATATATATACTGTATATATATATTTAGTTTTTTACAGAAACTAACATGGCATGTCTCATGACACCTCTTGGTGTAGGAAATTTGCGAAATCATAAGATATCGTACGTTTTGGCTTGTAAGAAAAGGTACAACTTTTATTCCCATACAGACTAACCAATCAACCAACAGAATTTTTACATTTAAACAATACAGGCATAAAATCTTTGCTAGCCTCCTATTCAACACTTTTAACAAATTTGGTTACTCATTCCATATTTATTCATTTATTCAATACAAATGACTCATGTATGTCAATAACTTGTAATAAGTGCCCTCCATCTCATCCCAAACCGCGATGTTTTCTTTCTTCCATGGTACACAACAGTGATTTTCCTATTCAAATTGTGTCTAGATTAAGGGTTTGGGTAAGGGATTACACTTTATGATTAGGTTAGATTTAAGTTAAGGGGTTACACTTAATTTAACGTAATAACATTTCCTGGTTTGTTTATTTTTCTCTATGGGAATAAAAGTTGTATGTTTTTGTACGAGACAGCTTGTACGATTTCTTATGATTTTGCCATCTCGTACTATTATTACGACTTGTTGTTTGGTTGACTGAAACAATAACTAGAGAGTATGCATATGCACTTAAAATACATTTACATTTTTGCATTACAAAAAAAATCACAAAAAAGTGTGAATTATCCATTTACTGGTATACTTCAGAACTGACAAACGGAAGAGCTAACACCTCTATTAACTATCAGCAAATTGATCAGCCTGCCCAATAATATTACAGCACTAAAATAATTGAAAGGACTGCAAATAACAATTATTGCTAATTATTTATTTTAAGGAAGCAGTCTCAAATCTAACATCAGTATTGTCAACAATGAAGAAGGTTCACAATGTACACACTGAAGGTCACAATGAAGAAGAAGGTTCATTGACCATCAAAATGACAAAGGTCTTATTTTGAAACTGATGATTGTGTAAATGTAAAGTATTTCCTAATTGGGAAGCACATTCTTCCCCCATGTTTAAAAACAACATCCTCCTTTTCCTGTATAGATAAATTAGAAAATATCATGTCCTGAAAACCGGTTTGAGCGTCTCATTGAATTTAATTGTGTGTAAATAGAACCTGCAGGAACTATTGCATAAAACTTGAAATGAAAGGTACTGCATCGGGTTTGCACTCACTCTGGAGCAGAGTCTCCGCAGAATTTGCCAATACAACGCGAGTCATCGGTCTCTCCACCATTGAACAGGGCCACGTAGTCATAGCGACAGTATGTGTCCGATTCCAAGTCCAGTTTCTCAAACTTAACCTCAATCACCTGGGTATATACACATGCACACACAAGCGTACACACAGACTTTGATATGTTGTTATGGAACTGTATAGCTCTGAGTGAAAAAAAAAGCTATTTGAAAATAGGTTTTTCATTAATTCTTTCATGCCCCTCTCATGCTGTTTCCATGTCCCACCTTATACACTCCTTTCTGAATAGGGTCTTTCACATACTTGCTTAAATACACATGCTCAGACCTCTCAAACCAGCAGCACTTCTCTAGTAATCTAAAATCTAATTAACCCTCCAATGACTTAACACTTTATGCAAATAAGTCAATTTAATACCACCAGACTGAGCAACAAGAGGAAAGAAACGATAGAGAAAAGATAGAGGTGTGAAGTTATCTCTGCCAGCTGACCATGTTGGTCTCCACAGATATGTGCCAAGAGCAGCTGATGCCTGCTGGGTAATCAGATTCTGGCCAGTTGGGTGTCTTCAGTGAACCCTGAGGCTTAGTGAGTCGTCCACCACAGAACTGATTCTCTGTAGGGAAGAGGATATGTGGGAACGGAAAGAGAAATACTGTAAGAGAAATACTGTAATAAAATCCTAAAGGAATTTGTACAGGATTGGATGTCTATCATAATGGGATATATATATATATATATAGTGTATGTACATACTCTGAATGTTAAGAAAACAGTCTTTATGTGCTTTTCTAATCGAAAGCAAAAAGAAAAAGTAATAATTTGAGTAAATAATAAAGAAATAGAGGAGGTAGATGAGTTACATTTTTTAGGTATTGTTTTAGACTCACAACTTAAATTTGATAAACATATAAAAAAGCTCTCAAAAATGGTAAGGATTAATCTAAACTGTTTCAGACTTATTAGAAAATATATCTCAATTGAGGCAGTACATCTGTTTGTGCATGCAATGAGCTTGTCCCGCATTTCATACTGTATTACAGTTTGGACTCAAACAAGTGATACCTTAATTAGAAAAATTGAAATGCTGTATAATCGAGCCTTAAAAATAATGGATAAAAAGCCAAATCGATGGCATCACTGCAACGTTTAATTTTTTTTTAATATGCTAAGTTTTGCAAATTTTAAGAATCTGTCATATATAAAATAGATTTTTTAAATTTTTGCACAATAAAGCACCATCTGTTTTATGTAAATTGATAAAGAAACAGGATGATACAAATAGAATTACTAGGAGTTCGGCAGGTGGGAATTGTGGGATTAATTTTCGTAAGACTACACAAAGGCAAAGAGCCTTTTCTGTTGAGGGCTCCAAACTCTGGAACCTGCTGCCAAATGAGTATAAGGCAATACTTGAAATAAAGTCCTTTACATTGAAGGTAAAGCGGTGGTTTAAAATAAACCAGAACTGCACGCATATTTAAATGTAATAATTTTAGTATGTAAAATTTTAATGTAATGTAAAAGTAAAAATGTGTTTTCTTTTTTTTTATTAAAGTGTAATATAAGAGTGTAGTGTAATGTAAAAGTGTAATGTGATGTAAACGTTTTATGCTCGAGTTGAAAGCTCCGTTCTAGTATGTATAATTTAGGTAGGTATATATATAAGTGACACATTGTGGTAGTTTTATTCTATGAGTAGTAGTTTTATTTTTTATTTTGTTTAGAAAAGCCTTTCTAGGGACCTGAGATGCAAATTAGCTTTGGCTATACTCTCTATGTGCAATACATGTTTTCCAGTTTTGACTGGGATCATGTTTTTTTTGTACTGTCCCTATACAAATAAACTTATAAATAAAAAATAATTTGATGGTATACTATTATATGCAGTATTATATACATTTCCATACTTATTGGCCAGCAAAAAGGTATAGTTCAATTAACTGTAATTTTGTGACAACAATAGCAGGTCATGTTATCAAACTTAATGGGGTAAGATGTCACAATTTAACCTACCATTTAAAATTCACACAAAAAAATTATAAAATAGACTGTGTGTATCAAATCAACATACAAAATCACTGCTAGAGATAACACATTTCTTTATTTGGATCAAAATCTCTCCTACATCACTTAACCTATTAAAAATGTTTCAGATTATTTTTCATAATTTCAGTATATACTGTTGGGCCTTTTATCTTATTAGGATACTTTAGGATTGACTAGGAATAAAGCCTGAGAGAACATAGCCTATTTGTTCCTTGAGCATTTCTTGAAATATGTGTGCAAATCTGAACTGCAAACATGAATCGAACACAAAAGTGTGAAAATATAAAAAAAATAGTTTAGATTGCATTATTGAAACTAAAATTTGATTTATCCCACCATCTACATGTGGTTTTCCTCCACTAAAATAAGCCAGAAATCCTCTTCCTCCAGTGCTGCCATCAGACACCATCTCCAGCATCATGGTGTTTGAGGTGGAGATGAGGGCACCGGGACGGAACGTTCCACAGAACCGGCCCAGTTTCTGCGTTGTGTACGAGTGTCCATTATAGACATCCAAGTAGTCATAGCGACAGATGGAATCTGCCTCTAGATCAAACATCCTGAACTGCAGCATGACAACATGACCTTGTGGGACCTGATGGGAGAGGAAATAGTGAAAATGAACGAGGAAGTCATTGAACGAGCTGCGCAAGGTGGTTCCGTCGCAACGAGGCAAAAAGTTCATTTCACGATCATTCACTTTCTCTGTTCTTTTGTGGTGGAATGAGCTTCCAACCTCCATCCGATCTGTCTCAAACCATCTCAACATAAAAGAAACAACTGAAGACACATCTCTTCCGCGAGCATAATAGCACTTCCCATTTAGAAATAATATTTTTTTTAATCCCTTTCTTTGTCTGTCTCTTTCTCTAGCTTCTATACTACTCTAGCTCCTCTTGGAACTTGGTAGTGTGATACTGCAGATATTGTCCTCATTTGTAAGTTGCTTTGGATAAAAGCGTCTGTTAAATGACTAAATGATAATGCCATATTTGGAATGTAATAGAGGAGAACAATAGGAATTGAAGGTGATTAACTTACAGTGATGTACCATGTGCATTTGGAGTTTGGTTTGTAATGAGAGGGGAAACCCTCACTGGCCACAAAACCGGAGTCTGTCACCAAATGGCCACCACACAGGAAAATGGGCCTGGAGAGCACAGAAGAGGAATGACAAAGAGAAGAAAAGAAACAGTAGTTTTTCTTAGTCTTTCTTAACATCTATCCCTCTATTACATGATTAACCCTCAGTGACCAACTGTAGAACATTTGCATAAACATGACATTTATAAACAATGGCTTCCTAAAAAAACACTTTTCAAGGAAAAGTTCACCAAAAAATTTTAATTCTCTCATCTTTTACTTACACTCTAACAACTTTCTTCAGTAGAACAAAAAGGACAATTTTTAGAAGAATATCTCAGCTCTGTAGGTCCATACAATGCAAGTGGATGGTAAACAGAACTTTGAAGCTTAAAAAAGCACATAAAGCCAACATGAAAGTTATCCAAGAAACCTGACTCCAGTGATTTAATCTACAATATATCATCAGAAGTGATATGATAGGGGTTAGTGCGACTCAGATCAATATTTAAGTTTTTTTTATATAAATCTCCACTTTCACTTGCTCTTTCTTCTTCTTTTCTTTTTCTTTTATTTGACGATTCGCATTCTTCGTACATATCGCTACCTACTGGTCAGGGCTGCTAAAAGGTGGACATTTTTAGAAAAAAAAGGACTTAAATATTGATATGTTTATCACCCACTCCTAACATATCACATCTGAAGACACTGATTAAACCACTGGAGTTGGATTACTTTCATGCTGCCTTTATGTGCTTTTTGAAGCTTCAAAGTTCTGGCCACCACTTTCTTGCATTGTGTGGACCTACAGAACTGAGATATTATTCAAAGAATCTTTATTTGTGTTTTGAAGAAAAAAAGAAAGTCATACACATCTGGGATGGCATGAGGGTAAGTAAAGGATGAGAGAATTTTTGTTTTTGGGTTAACTGTTCATTGAAGGGATTAAAAACAGCAAAACATCAATATCAATAGTTTTATATTTAAGGGTTAAAGCAATAATGTCTTGACTTAAGGCAATACTGCCAGCTCTGCCATATAATAAGGATACACACACAAACCACACTTACAAATACACTCACACAAACCACAGTAAACTAAACAGCCACACAGCCTTAGTTTTGAGGTTCCAGAAAGGGCTACTGAGCTCTCTTTTAGAAAAAATATTTTATAAATGTTTTACTGGTCTACTGTCTTTCTAAAAGCAAAATGTATTCTTGTTCATGCATAACCAGGCACTCTCTCTGTCTTCCTTACAAATTGCATCACTTTTAAAAAACCTCAAGCTTGCTTTTGTTTCAACATGCTTTTCAGAATGAAAAGCCACAACAAACAAGACATTTCAAGGCATTTTTTGCTTGTGCTTGGAAGCGTGAAGTATGAGATTTTGTGTTGAACTTATACAGATCCTGGGATAGCTGTGTGAGAATTAAGACCTGATACAGTATGTTAACTTTAAAAACTGTAAAGAGCCATATATGTCAAATTTGTGTCTTAGGATAACAGCTCTGTTAATAGAAACTGTAAATTCTGTTTTATATTTATTGTTACCTATATAGAAAATGTACAGTAAAAATGTACATTTTCATGTGCATGCTTTGGAGGAAATCCCACCAAATGAGTCTAGTACAATCACACACCCTCATAACATTTTAATTACATTTTTTGCAGAGAAAAGTGAAATAAATAAATAAAAGTGTTCCCTCGGACTATCTGTTTTGTTAAAAGATTGAATCCTGCTGCTGAACAGAACTTCTGTGCTCTGTATGAGGCTTGGATACTAGTATCATCGCCTACATAATGCTTGCATTTAAAAACACACACACACACACACACACACACACACACACACACACACACACACACACACACACACACACACACACACACTTACCTTGTAAAATTGGTTTGGCTTTGTCCATGCACCCATCCTAACCCCAAAAACAGAACCCCCAAATGCCACATGCATACACCACTCATCCTTCTTCTCAAAGAGAAATAGAGAACAAGTTAGTTAGGGAAAAGTAGACAGGGGTGAGTTTAAGGGCGTGGAAAGAGACTGGACAACTGAAAGAGGGATTCAAGAGCCAGAGAGGAGAGTTAGACTAAAAGTGAGTGAATTGAAAGAGTAATGTGTCCCAGATGCCATTGCTGTGGTATGATGGAGACATTTAAAACTGAATAGAAAACTAAAAACAACCAAACACACACACCACCAACCCATACCACATCCACAATTGTTTGTCTAGATTTAATTGACATATGCCCATTCTGCATGTTGCATTTTTAGAGTAAGTTATTTGTTTTCTTTGTTTGTTAAATGGTCATGGGTGCAAATATTGAAACGGTGATATAATCAGAGCAAAAGTCTGCTCATAAACAGCACAACTAGAGAAAGACCTTTTGTACTTTGCTGTTGATTTTATACTCGGCATGGTCTGTCGTTATATTGCTGTGCATCGAAAGAATGCAAGCTAAACTTCCTAAAGAGGGCACTGGCATAAATAACCATCATTAAAATCCCAGTGACATAAAATCAGCTTTTATAACTCTCATATACAATAATCATCTTCATCACAAACATGTTGTGTGTGTGGATCTTACTTTGGCACCCCAAACTTAGTTTTAAATTCTTATGTCTTTTTCTTAAGTGATGTATGTTTTATTTTCTTTATCATTTCCATACAAAGCACACTGAACTACTCTGTGTATGAAATTGGCTATATAAATAAACTTGCCTTGCATGAATGTTTGTAATTTGTGTGCGGTGTTGTTTGTGACTGGAAATACTTCTGAATGATTTTAATAGCTCTGTGGACTAAACTAAATGGCTGTGGTTTGGCAGGACAAAACCACTTATTTTAATTCACTCTTCCGTCTCCAAAGTAAACAATGTGCTTTTCAATCATGTATACACTGTATATTCTTATAATCCCTCAAATCCTCTTTTAACCTTGATTCTTGGAGTATTTACAGACTACAATAGTGTAAACCATATTCATTTTATTCTTTTTCATATAAAGTAATGCACAAAAATACTTAAAACTTTTCCAAGATGATTAGTAGCCACATGACTAACTGGCAGAGTAATAATAATAAAAAAAAGAACAAGGGAGGGAGGAAAATACCTCCAATAACCAACAATTATAGAAAAATCTGAACTGACCCAAATATTTCATTTCTGTCATCATTTACTCACCCTCAAGTTGTTTCAAACCCACATGACTTTCTTTCGTCTATGAGTAGGAGGCATTATAACAAAAAATGACACAATGACAGCCTCAGCCACCATTCACTTTCATTGTATAGAAAAAAAGAATAACACATTGCCTATAACAACTCTGTGTTCCACGGAAGAAAGTCAGTCACACAGGGTTGGGACAACATGAGGGTGAGGGAATGATGACAGTATTTTCATTTTTAGGTGAATCATCTCTTAAGCTTTCTCTGGTCATGCCCATTGCACCTCTCCATCAATTAGTGCTACTCAACAAAAAGATGCCTTAGCTACAAATACTCTTGGAAAGTTCAATGTTGCCATGGATACTGTTGTGATAGTAACAAAAATTCCAAATTGGAACTGGTGGTGAGTAAACTGTAATAGTTTTGACCAATAATTACTGACTGCCTCTTTGAGATGTCAGTTGCAATGTTCATTTTACAGAATCCATAAAAGCTTTGAACAAATTACACATGTCACATAAAAATATTCCTTTTACACTGATAATGTATAAACAAATAATAATATACAGAATGCTTAAGAAAAATAAAAATAAAAAATGCTTTAGTGTGTACATTTGGTCAAACTCCAAATTTGACAAGCTTGTATGCAACTGTAAAAATTCCTCAGAGGCATTGAATCTGTTTTGTTCACTAGAACACCAACAACATAAAATCTATTTTAAATATGTAGGTATTGAGTTAAAGTGCACCACAAAATGTGCTCATGTAGGTCGCTAAAACTGGAATAGAGCAGTGGCATCTGAGGTCCAATCCAGTGTGGTCTAAAGCCAAGCACCCCTTGTTCACCGCAGTCACAATAGCTAATGGAAACCTGTCTGCACAATCCAAAATGTCCCGTAACTACGCATCAGAGTGATAATGTCACAGTCCTTCCAAGAAGTGGATATTCTGCATTCATTGTCTGTCAGCCTTCCTGGCTTAATATTTATTGACAAGGATTCATCTACATAAATATTTACAACTGCATAATTTAAAGAATAAAAAAATTACGTCATCAGTTGAGGATATGAGCAACGTGTCCACCTGACTGATGGCAACTTATGTCTTTAGTGTATCATCTCTACAAGAGAGGTAATTTCCTGTTCTTCAGTCATCATTTCTTGGTCATTGACTTGTGATGTCATAATAGTCCCATTCTTCTTAACCTCCTTGGCTTTGCACGAGTCATCATCCCCCTCTACCTTACTCTTGTCTATGACTGTGTCTACTTTGGTTTGCTTCACAGCAGTGGTGCTGTCTTCCGTCACCTCCAAAACACTGCAGAACTCCATCTCATGGATCTCAACATCGAAGGGAGCCGCAGATGGGAGAGAAGGAGATGACCTGCAGTCCATGCATGCCTGAAATATGCACACCAAATATATATATAAAAAACCAAGTATTTCAGTAAAGGGAAAAGACACATGTTTAACAGATTCATTTCTGGTTAAACTACTTTAACTAAGAGACAATGAATGCCCACTAAGATTTTGTGGAGTTTTGCAGTCTATTTCAGTCTATTTAAGAGATGTAAACTCACAGAAATGTTGATAGCACGAGGCAGACGTCCAGTACGTATCCAAGGGTGAACCTGACTTAACTCGCTCTTCTGCTCTTCAGTGAAGCGAGGCTGTTGCTTCTGCATGGCTCGCAGAGCAGCACGGTCCTCTTTTAATACAGAATCTCTGTCTCTATAACACACAAAACACACATACATTGTCAATTTTACAAAGACAACAACATTAAACAGCCTTTTACAGTGGGTGTGTAGTAACGCAGTTTATGGGGTATTAGCATTGGAACGGTTTTCTTTTTACTATATGTGTGGTGCAAGAGTGTGCATCATAACAAGATGGATTAAAGTAGCTTGAGGTTAGTACTTTTTGTTTGTTTTTGTGTAGTTCTTGTACACGATACACAGCTAAATGCAATTTAAAGTGACTGTTCACCCAAAAAGGAAAATTCTCTCATAATTGACTCACCCTCATGCCATCCCACATGTGTATGACTTTTTCATCTACTGAAGACAAATTAAGATTTGTAGATACATTTCTCAGCTGTTTTGGTCCATACAATGCAAGTGAATGGGTGCCAACATTTTTAAGCTCCAAAAATCACAAATCAGCATAAAAGTAATCCATAAGACTCCAGTGGTTAAATCCATGTCTTCAGAAGTGATATGATAGGTGTGGGTAAGAAACAGATAAATATTTAAGTCCTTCTAAACATAAAATTCTCCTCCCTGCTCAGTAAACCTTTAAAATTTTCTTCTTGTGTTTTTGGTGATTCACATCCTTCATGCACATCACCCCCATCAGGGTAGGGAGAAGAATTTCCTTACGATATGGATTTAAACACTAGCTTTATGGATTACTTTTATGATGCATTATTTGCTTTATGAAGCATCAATTTTGGCTCCCATTCACTTGCATTATATGGCCCTACAGAGCTGAAATATTCTTCTAAATATCTTAATTTGTGTTCTGCTGAAGGGATGGCATGAGTGTGAGTAAATGATGAGAGAATTTTCATTTTTGGGTGAAGTATCCTTTTAAGATCAGTAATGTTTATGGAGATAAATTGAAAATTCTGTGCAACATTTACCGAACAGGCAGCTGGTAGGACATCATAGTCTTTTCATCAGTGTTGGCCATGAGCAGCCAGATCGGGTCTTGTAGGACACACTTTATAAACTGCGCCTCTCCATCCCCCCCTGCTGTCTGCTTGCGGGAATGGCTGTTCTCTGATGAGTCCACACTGCCAAAGTACTTGCTAGTGTTGCTGCTCTGACTACTTCCTGTTCAAGATAACACAAAAGAGAGGGATTCATTCATGCAACCTTCCTTCTCAACCAACTGAATTTATTCTTAATATCCTATTCATTCCTAATATCTTAAATGTGAAAAGTACTGATGATGATGTTCTATTCCTTCACTTAAAGTAACTATACATAAACATTAAAGTATTCACACTAAATGATCTATGGATCCGAGGCATTAAGCAACCTAGGTATGTTATCCGAGAGGGGACTGGGGGGACTGGACTATGTCCGGATTGCCTATTCATCCAGAGAGTAGGCATGCACCAGTGATACTTCTGTTAATTTAAATAATGAATCACATGACGTATACCAAGAAAGCATACTGGATCTAAAAAAATTGACACTGACATATATTTATTCAACTGCTTTTAATAAGCACTTACGAGTTCCACTTCCTGAAGAGCTGCAGCCATTGGATCCTGATCCAGAGGATCCCGAGCCCAACCCCGAGGAGCCTGTGCCCGATGACCCAGAGCCGGCAGAGCCAGTGCCCGAGCAAGAGTCCTCCTGCAGCAGCAGATCCAGCAGATCACTGGAGGTGGACATGGCATCTTGATTTGAATCATTTGCTTCACCCTGCAAAGGACAATAGAAGATCAGTCCACTACTGCTTGATATAATGAAAAGACATCAGGATTATAGTTGATTAATAGTGATTTCTTTTTTAATTTATGACAAATATTTATCTCTTTCTTACCCACCAAGAAATAATCTTAAGTCCTTTTAAACATTAAATTCTCCTCCCTGCTCAGTAAACTTTTACATTTTTCTTCTTGTGTTTTTGGTGATTCACATCCTTCATGCACATCACCCCCATCAGGGTAGGGAGAAGAATTTCCTTACGATATGGATTTAAACACTAGCTTTATGGATTACTTTTATGATGCATTATTTGCTTTTTGAAGCGTCAATTTTGGCTCCCATTCACTTGCATTATATGGCCCTACAGAGCTTAAATATTGTTCTAAATATCTTAATTTGTGTTCTGCTGAAGGGATGGCACGCCACCTCTATTTGAAATAAATGTTTGATCAAATCCAGACAGGCCCCCATTTCCAGCAGCCATCACTCCAACACCTTATCCTTGTGCAATCATGATAAATTGCTAATTTGGTACTAGAAAATCACTAACCATTATATCAAACACAGCTGAAAGCTATTTGGTTCATTAAATGAAGCTTAACGTTGTCTTTGTGTTTGTTTAGGAGTTGCCACAGTAAGCAATAGACTGGCCTGTCCTAAGGTCAATATTAGGTCAAAAATGCAACAAAAAAAAAAAAGATTTATCAAGGAACTCGTCTTTCAATCATTTGTACATCTGGCCTTCCACATCTCTTTTCTGTCCTTGATAGAGCCAGTTGTCCTTTGTCTTGAAGACTTAAGTGTACATCTTTGAATGAAATCTTCAGTTTTCTGGCAATTTCAATAATTGTGTAGCCTTCATTCCTCAAAACAATGATTGACTGGTGAGTTCCAAAAGAAAGCTGCTTCTTTTTTGCCATTTTTGACATAATATCGACGTTAAGACATGCCAGACTACTGCATACTGTGGCAACTCAAAAACAAAGACAACGTTAAGCTTCATTTAACGAATGAAATAGCTTTAAATTGTGTTTGATATAATAGCAAGTGATTTTCAAGCAACAAATGAGCAATTTAGCATGATTTCTCAAAAATGACTTTTTTTCAAATAGTGATGGGGCTGTTTTTCCACATCAGTAATGTCCTAACTTTACTTTATGAACAGTTGAATGCCACTTTTTGTGTGTCATGGACCTGAGATGCAGATTTGTATTTTTTTTTTTTAATTAATCAATTGTGACTCAGGTCTCCCTTGTGCTATGTGTGAGAAGATCTTATTTTATGCTGTCTATGTAGTGTGTTCCAAATCAGTCACTTATGAGGTTTCATTTCAATTAAGATGCTGCCTTAGGAGACAGCCAGGAAGCTCAACAGGCCTGAAACAGAGCTATAATTCCCACCCCATAATTCCCATAAGTTCTACAGCAGACCACACACATTTATACATTCGTTATACTTTTTGATCTCTGGCTTAACCAATCTCTCTAAAAATCTGTTTAAATAATCAGAGCATTTAGCTTGCAGTTTCATGTTGGAAAAACCCTGAATTGGATAAGCATCTGCTACATGACTAAAATGGAAATGTAATAGAACAGTGTATTTTTCTTACATTTTCAGTCTCTTTTGTGTCCACCGCTGAGCCTCTCTGACTGGAGGAGGCCTGCCCCCCTGCCCCACCTCCTTGTACCACCATAGGAGATGTGACTTGCTGCCCTGAAGCCAATGCTGATGCCACCTCAAAACGGTTGCTGGGTGACTCCTCCAGTTGAAGCAGATTTAAGGGTGAGGAGCATCTGGAATGAAAGAGAGGCGACTCTGCCTCTTCCCTCTCAGCCCCTGCCTCTCTTTGGCTGTAAGAATGTGGGGTGCTGGAGCGAGAATGAGGACGTGGTGCTGGGGTCGGGGTCTGACAAGGACCAGCGGAACCCATGTTAGAAGTGGGGAATGGGAAAGCCAGGTTTGGGTTGTAAAAGGGCTGAGGCATGCCCACATTGGCCTGAGGGAACATGTAATTGGGCAGAACAAATGCCATCATTGGGTGGACCATGGGAGGTGCCATCTGCAAGTTCTGAAGGGGGAAGCGTAGGCCTGTCTGCATGTTGGGGTCTGAGACAGGGTGGGAGAGGGGAGGATAGACAGGATACAGAGGAAGTACGCCAGGTGGGTAAGGGATGGAAGGAACACTAGCTTGTGACCCTGAGGTAGGCCAGGAAGAGGAGCTAGCTGTGGGACCCAGGGGTATGGAGGGATTTGAGGGCCGGTCTAGAGTGGGAACCCCGGGGAGGAGGCCTCTCACAGGACCTGCTAGGCTCAAAGACCCAGCTTGCTCTGAAGTCTCCTGGTGCTTCAGTCTCTTGCCTCCTCGGCCACGTCTACGCCCACTACTGCCTGCAGCTGGGTAGTCACGTGAACTGCGGACACCTAAAATTGAGAGAGAAATTGAGAATAATTATGCATTTCTTTTTTTCCTTTGTAGAGGACATTATTAGAAATACCAAATGTTTGATTTTAAAAGATGTCCGACACCAAAATTCATCACATTTTACTGCAAGAGGATTATTAAGTGTATTACATTGTAATTTTCATAAATATCCACAGTGCTTTGCAAAAGTATTCTCTCAATTCTCTCATATTACCGAATTACAAATGGTACACTGAAATTTCATTCTGATATTTTATTTTAAAACACAAACTCAATCAGTTATTGTAAGTTGACATTGTTTTTTTGTTGGGAAATATTTTTATGAAAAATAAAAAACTGAAATATCTTGCTTGCATAAGTATTCAACCCCCACACATTAATATTTGGTTGAGCCACCTTTTGCTGCACAACTGCTTCAAGTCATTTGGGGTACATATGTACCAGCTTTGAACAGTGACTAAGTCAGATTTTCTTCAGGTTGGTTGGGTGACGCTCATTTATCTTTTTGTTCTT